>NC_072447.2:131977500-132277500 GCF_028878055.3 Symphalangus syndactylus | reverse complement strand
ATATATTCAGAACATTCCATCAAACAACCACAGAATATATATGTTCTATTCAATAGCGCATGGAACTGTCTCCAACATAGATATATGACAGGCCAAAAAACGAGCCTCAACAAATTAAAAAAAAATTATATCAAGCCCTCTCTAAGACCACAGTTGAATAAAACTGGAAATGAACTCCAAAAGAAACCTTTAAAACCGTGCAAATACATGGAAATTAAATAACCTGCTCCTGAATGATCATAAGATCAAAAATGAAATCATGATAGAAATTAAAAAATTCTTTGAACTATATGACAATTGTGACACAGCCTATCAAAGCCTCTGGAATACAGCAAAGGTGGTACTAAGAAAAAAGTTCATAGCGCTAAACACCTACATCATAAAGTCTGAAAGAGCACAAACATACAATCTAAGGTCACACCTCAAGGAACTAGAGAAGAACAAATCAAACCCAAACCCAGCAGAAGAAAGGAAATAACCAAGATCAGAGCAGAACTAAATGAAATTGAAACAAAAAAAATACAAAAGATAGATGAAACAAAAAGCTGGTTCTTTGAAAAGATAAATAAAATTGATAGACCACTGGCAAGATTAACCAAGAAAAGAAGAGAGAAAATCCAAATAGGCTCAATAAGAAATGAAACAGGAGATATTACAACTGACACCACAAAAATGCAAAAGATCATTCAAGACTACTATGAAACACCTATGTGCATAAACTAGAAAACCTAGAAGAGCTGGATAAATTCCTGGAAAGATACAACCCTCCTAGCTTAAATCAGGAAGAATTAGATACCCTGAACAGACCAATAACAAGCAGCAAGATTGAAATGGTACTTAAAAAACTACCAACAAAAAAAGTTCAGAGGCTGGGTGCGGTGGCTCACGCCTGTAATCCCAGCACTTTGGGAGGCCGAGGCGGGCGGATCATGAGGTCAGGAGATCGAGACCATCCTGGCTAACAAGGTGAAACCCCGTCTCTACTAAAAATGCAGAAAATTAGCCGGGCGTGGTAGCAGGTGCCTGTAGTCCCAGCTACTCGGGAGGCTGAGGCAGGAGAATGGCATGAACCTGGGAGGCGGAGCTTGCAGTGAGTCAAGATTGGGCCACTGCACTCCAGCCTGGGCGACAGACCGAGACTCCGTCTCAAAAAAAAAAAAAAAAAAAGTTCAGGACCCAGGCAGATTCACCACAGAATTCTAGCAGACATCCAAACAATGGGTACAAATCATATTGACACTATTCCACAAGGTAATGAAAAAGGGAACCCTCTCTAAATCATTCTATGAAGCCAGTATCACCCTAATATCCAAATCAGGACAGGACACAATAAAAAAGAAAACTACAGACCAATATCCTTGACAAACATAGATGTTAAAATACTTAACAAATATTAGCTAACCAAATCCAACAACATATTAAAAAGATAATCCACCATGATCAGCTGGGTTTCATACCAGGGATGCAGGGATGGTTTAATATATGCAAGTCAATAAATGAGATAAACCACGTAAACAGAATTAAAAATAAATATCCCATGATCATTTCAATAGATGCAGAAAAAGTATTCAACAAAATCCAGCATCCCTTTATGATTAAAACTCTCAGCAAAATTGGCATACAAGGGACATATCTCAGTGTAATAAAAGCCATATATGACTAACTCACTGAATGGGGAAAAGTTGAAGGCATTCCCTCTGAGAACTGCAACAAGACAGGGATGCCCACTCACCACTCCTCTTCAACATAGTACTGAAAGTCCTAGTCAGAGCAATCAGACAAGAGAAAGAAATAAAGGGCATCCAAATTGGTAAAGAGGAAGTCAAACTGTTGCTGTTTGCTGATGATATGATTGTATACCTAGAAAACCCTAAAGGTTCCTCCAGAAAGCTCCTATAACTGATAAAAGAATTCAGCAATGTTTCTGGATACAAAATTAATGTACACAAATCAGTAGCTCTCCTGTACACCAATAGCAACTAAGCTGAGAATCAAATCAAGAACTCAACCCCCTTTACAATAGCTGCAATGAAAAACAAAACAAAACAAAAAACAAACCTTAGGCATATACCTAACCAAAGAGGTGAAATACCTCTACAAGGACAACTACAAAACACTGTTGAAAGAAATCATAGATGACACAAATGGAAACACATCCCATGCTCATGGATGGGTAGAAACAATATTGTGAAAATGACCATACTGCCAAAAGCAATCTACAAATTCAATGTAATTCCCATCAAAATACCACCATCATTCTTCACAGAATTAGGAAAAACAATTCTAAAATTCATATGGAACAAAAAAAGAGCCTGCATAGCCAAAGCAAGACTAAGCAAAAAGAACAAATATAGAGGCATCATGTTACCTGATTTCAAACCATACTATGTGGACATAGCCACCAAAACAGCATGACATGATACTGTATAAAAATAGGCACATAAAGCCGGGCGCGGTGGCTCATGCCTATAATCCCAGCACTTTGGGAGGCTGAGGCGGGCGGATCACGAGGTCCGGAGATCGAGACCATCCTGGCTAACATGGTGAAACCCCGTCTCTCTTAAAAATACAAAAAATTAGCTGGGTGTGGTGGAGGGCGCCTGTAGTCCCAGCTACTCGGGAGGCTGAGGCAGGAGAATAGCGCGAACCCCGGAGGTGGAGCTTACAGTGAGCCGAGATCGCGCCACTGCACTCCAGCCTGGGTGACAGAGCGAGACTCCATCTCAAAAAAAAAAATAGGCACATAGACCAATGGATCAGAATGGAGAACCTAGAAATAAACCCAAATACTTACAGCCAGCAGAGCAAACAAAAACATAAAATGGGGAAATGACGCTTTTTAACAAGTGGTGCTGGGATAATTGGCTAGCCACCTCTAGGAGAATGAACCTGGATCCTTATCTCTCACCTTATATAAAAATCAACTCAAGGTGGATTAAGGACTTAAATCTAAGACCTGAAACTATAACTATAAAAATTCTAGAAGATAACATTGGAAAGACCTTTTTAGACATTGGCTTAGGCAAGGATTTCATGACCAAGAACCTGAAAGCAAATGCATTAGAAACAAAGATAAATAGCTGGGACTTAAATAATCTAAGAGCTTTTGCACAGCAAAAGGAACAGTCAGTAGAGTAAACAGACAACCCACAGAGTGGGAGAAAATCTTCATAATCTATACATCTGACAAAGGACTAATATCTAGGATCTGCAATGAATTCAAACAAATCAGCAAGAAAGAAAAACAATCCCATCAAAAAGTGGGCTAAGGACATGAATAGACAATTTTCAAAAGAAGATATACAATGGTCAACAAATATATGAAAAAAAACCTCAACATCACTAATGATCAGGGAAATGCAAATCAAAACCACAAGGCAATACCAACTTACTCCTGCAAGAATGGCCATAATAAAAAAAATTTAAAAAGCAGTAGATTTTGGCATGGATGGAGTGAACAGAGAACACTTCTACACTGCTGGTGAGAATGTATAGTAGTACAACCACTAGGGAAAACAGCGTGGAGATTCCTTAAAGAACTAAGAGTAGAACTATCATTTGATCCAACAATCCCACTACTGGGTATCTACCCAGAGGAAAAGAAGTCATTTTATGAAAAAGATACTTGCACACGCATGTATATAGCAGCACAATTCGCAATTGCAAAATCATGGAACCAACCCAAATGCCCATCAGTCAACGAGTGGATAAAGAAACATATATATATGATGGAATAGTACTCAGCCATAAAAAGGAATGAATTTATGGCATCTGCAGCGACCTGGATGAGATTGGAGACTATTATTCTAAGTGAAGTAACTCAGGAATGGAAGACCAAACACTGTATGTTCTCACTCATAAGTGGGAACTAAGCTATGAGGATGCAAAGACATAAGAATGACATAATGGACTTTGGGGACTCAGGAGGAAAGGGTGGGAGGTGGGTGAGGGATAAAAGACTACAAACAGGGTGCAGCATATACCGCTCGGGTGATGGGTGCACCAAAATCTCACAAATCACTGCTAAAGAACTTACTCATGTAACCAAACACCACCTGTTCCCCCAAAACCTATGGAAATAAAAAAAAAAATTTAAAAAAGCAATTGGATTAAAAAATAGTAAAAAATTAAAACTTAAAAAAATGCTCCTCATGACTAATTATAATGATGCTGATAGAGGCCAGGGTTGCTGCTAAAAATCCTACAATGCAAAGGAATGTCCCTCCCTCCAACGAAGAATTATCCTGCTCCAAATTTCAGTGGCACTGAGGTCAAGAAGGTCTGCTCTAACACAACGTGTTAATATAAGGAATTTTGGAGCCTCTTGATAAATGTGTATTGAATGAATGAATAAAGTTTTGGGGATAAAGGTGATTTGATAGCAGAGACAGTGCTTGGCAGACAAAGTCATGGAGAAGCAATTGCAAGAAAGAGTGGTGTTTAGCCAATTGATGTTAGCATGATGTTAAGACCAGTATTTGCCCTGTTCAGACATCCAGTCATACTGGTCTGTGTCTTGGCCATATGTTTCTTAAATATTTTGAATAATATCCCTGAGAAGTGGTGCATTTTCTGGAGGCTATGAATGATTGCTTCTTTAAATAAGTAGTCTTAGAAACCACAGGAAAAGGAAATAAACTGACTCTGGCTTTGAGACATAAACAGGAAAGGATACAGAGAGTGGTTGTGGATAAGTCACATTGGTGTGGCAGCTGTAGAAAAATGAAGTTGAAAATTCTGGTGAAAGAGGGAAAATCAGAACAGTATATCCCAAAGTCCCTCAGTTCTACTCCAGGCAACTGTCCCCAAAATGGGAAATTAGTAGGGAAAAATTAGAAAGTAGTGTAAAGCATGTTAACCACCCATAGAAAACCCAAAGTCTGTTTAAAAGCATATTATTGAGCAATGGGGAAAGAACTCCCTGTTCAATAAATGGTGTTGGTATATATAGCTGGCTTTCCATATGCAGAAGAATGAAATTGGACCTCCACTTTTCACCATCTACAAAAATTAACTGGAGATGGGCTAAAGATTTAAATGTAAGATTTGAAACTATTAAAAATCCTAGAAGAAAATCTCAGAAACACCATTCTGGACATGGACCATGGGAAAGAATTTATGACTAAGTCCTCAAAAGCAATTGCCACAAAAACGAAAGTTGACAAGTGGGACCAAGTTTAAGTAAAGAGCTTATGTACAGCTAAAGAAGCTATCAATGGGGTAAACAGACAACCTACATAATTGGAGAATATATTCACAAACTATGCATCCAACAAAGGTCTAATATCCAGGATCTATATGGAACTTAGACAAATCAACAAGCAAAAACCAAATGACCCCATTGAAAAATGGGGAAAGGATGTGAACAGATGCTTCTCAAAAGAAGACATACAAGCAGCCAATAACTACATGTAAAAATGCTTATCATCATTCATCATCATAGAAACGTAAATCAAAACCACAATGAGATACCATCTCACACCAGTCAGAATAGTGATTATTACGAAGTCAAAAAACAACAGATGTTGAAGCTGTGGAGAAAAGGGAATGCTTACACACTGTTGGTAAGCATGTAAATTTGTCCAGCCACTGTGGAAAGTAGTTTTGCAGTTTCTCAAAGTACTTCAACAGAGCTATCATTCAACTCAGCAATCCCATTATTAGGTATGTATCTAAAAGAAAACAAATTGTTCTACCAAAAAGATACATGAACTCTCATGTTCATCACAGCACTATTCACAATAGCAAAGACATAGAATCAATCCCAGTGCCCATCAACGGTGGATTGGATAAAATATGTTTTACGATAATAAACCAAAACTGAACCCCTGAGTGGTTAACCTGACAAACGAAAAGATGTTATTGTGTATACGGGCAAGTGGACAAGTTAAGACTAGACAGTTCAAAGCTCACTAGGCTTTTGAAAATATACTTCAGTGGTAATCATGGAATTGCAAATTGACACTGGGCATGGTGGCTCACGCCTGTAATTCCAGCAATTTGGGAGGCCAAAGTGGGTGGATCATTTAAGGTCAGGAGTGTGAGACCAGCCTGGCCAACATGGTGAAACCCCATCTCTACTAAAAATGCAAAAAAATTAGCTGGGCATGGTGGCGCACACCTGTAATCTCAGCTACTCGGGTGGCTGAGGCATGAGGATCGCTTGAACCTGGGAGACGGAGGTTGCAGTCAGCCAAGATGGCGCCACTGCACTCCAGACTGGGTGATAGTGCAAGACTCTGTCTCAAAGAAACAAACAAAAACAAACAAACAAACAAAACCCAGCAAATTGAAAAGGTGAGATTATTTTACCCATCAGATTGGCAAAATGGAAAAAGATGGTGAATATCCAGAGTTAATAAGAGTGAAGAGAAATGGAAACTCTAGTTTACTGTTGGGAAGTATAAATTGGCACAGTGTTTTTGGAATGTACTTTGGCTATATCTGTTAAAATCTAACATGTGTGCTTTCTCTTCATTATGTCAATTCTACTTCTATATATATAGCCTAGGGAAATGTTTGAAAATACAAGTTGAGCATCCCTAGTCCAAAAATTTGAAATCAAAATGCTCCAAAATCGGAAACTTTTTGAGTTCCAACGTGGTGCTCAAAGGAAATGCTTATTGGAGTGTTTCAGATTTCAGGTTAGGGATGCTGAACTGGTAATAATGCAAATATTCCAAAAAACTGACAAAAAATCCGAAATCCGAAACACTTCTGGTCCCAAGCATTTCAGCTAAGGGATACTCAACCTGTATGCACAACAAGGTATGACAAGAATGCTCTTTGCTGCCTCAAATTGACCTAATTCACCACCTCTCCCCCAACCAAAGGTAACTGAATAAGAAGGGTTCAGCCTTATTAGGGAATATTACGTATCTGTTTAAAAAGAATAAAATAGCACTGTATCTACTGACATGAAAAATCTCTAAGACACATTGTTAAGAAGAAAATGCAAGTGGAAAATATGCTATATGTAGCTTGACACTATTTCTATAAAAGAAAAATCCTACCCAACAACTTCATAAATTTAGATATATACATACACAAGAATGGAAGCAAGAATAAGAAACAAGAATAGGAAAAGGCATTGGGGGATATAGAGCAAACTGATCTTAGTGGTCGTCTCTGGGGAGGGGAATAGAATGAGAAGGCAGTGGTCAAGAAAGTCTTTTCACATTATATGTACCAATTGTGTTATTATAGGAGTATATCCATATAGTACTTATATAGTTAAAAATATACAGGGAGAAAATAGAAAACTGATACAGTGCAGATGTGCAGAATTATAGGGTATTTTTTACTTCAAAGAAGGATTTACTACCAGATTCCTGGAAACAACAAGTTCCATTCAGAAACAACTTAACTGCCTGTCGCCTTAGGCAGGCAGTAGCCAGCTAGGCCCAGTGTTAAATGAGGATGGAGAGGGGAGTAGGGCTTGTTAGTGGTGAGCTAACTGTCCAACTTTTTCTTTAAGCCCCAGAGCCCTCAGGCTGCTTCTGAAGCCTGTATCTCACATTTGCAGGCCCCCAAAACCAAAAGTCTTGAGGAAGTGTCCTCATTTTGCCTTATCATTCTGCTCGTTGGCTAATCATTGCTGCAATGGGGCTTCTGTATATGAGGGCTGTGAAGTGTCTAGGAGAGGCCATTTGGGGCCTAGGCCAAGGGTGCCTTAGGCTTCTGTTAGACTGGCCCAGAAATCTATGTTCCTGGTCACCTTTTAGAAAAGAAAAAGATGTCTTGAAACTCGGAAGTTAGTTCAGTAATGGGCTGAAAAAGCAATGTAGATTTTTCCCTTTCTGTCTACATTAACAAACAAATTTATTATCCATTTCTCAATAATTCAGTCATGTGTTTAAAAACAATCTCCTAAATTGCTCCTTCTGCTGTGACTTATTGGCTCATGCCATACTTATTGGGTTATCAAAATATGTCATTTTCTCACAATGTGGAGTGGAAGTCCTTCAATGTATCTGTTGGGGACATGAATGTAATTAATTTTCTGTTCACAGGCCTTGCCCAGGGAAGATGGGACTGGCTGATTTGAAAGACTGGTGCAGCTCTGGACTGAGAGGACTTCAAGCTTAGTGATGGGTCCTGAGGTCTAGGGACTGTTTGATAAACCACCTCATTTATGGAAACCTGACACACATATGGGAAACTAGATCTTTCACTTGCCTTTCACTCTTCTCTCTTGCCTCTGCCTGGCCCCACATATCAATGTGTACTTGTAGTAAACCATCATGGAAGCTACTGGCAACACAGGTCAACAATTTTGACCCCAATGGGTGAAGCTAGGTACCACCCAGCCCTCAAAGCTGTAGGCCTTTCTCCATACTCAAACATATTTTGTGTCCTATTTTCTGAGCTCTCCCCTAGGATGAATTTGATCCTTGAATGTGTGCTGAGGTCCCAGTGTGTTTCTGTGTGGTTCATGCCAAGCAAAGTGTTTACACTTAGAAAATAAAAAAATCGGCCGGGCACAGTGGCTCACGCCTGTAATCCCAGCACTTTGGGAGGTCAAGGCGGGAGGATCACTTGAGGTCGGGAGTTCAAGACCAGCCTGATCAACGTGGAGAAACCCTGTCTCTACTAAAAATACAAAATTAGCCAGGGGTGGTGGCACATGCCTGTAATCCCAGCTACTTGGGAGGCTGAGGCAGGAGAATCTCTTGAACCTGGGAGGCAGAGGTTGCGGTGAGCCGAGATCACGCCATTGCACTCCAGCCTGGGCAACAAGAGCGAAACTCCATCTCAAAATTAATTAATTAATTTAAACAAATTTTTAAATCATAAACTTTTGATCCTAAAAGGCATATTGGAACCATTTCATGAAGGGTGTCCTGCCTCATAAATTGCAAAAGATTTCTTCTCATTATTAACAAAGCTGTAAGGTCTCATAGAACATGTCTTCAAAGTTTTAAAAATTGTGATAAAATTTACCATTTGAACTATTTTTAACTGTACTGTTCGGTGGCATTAAGTACATTCACACTGTTGTGCAACCATCACTACAATCCATCCATCCCCAGAAATTTTTCGTCTTCCCAACTAAAACTCTGTACACATTAAACAATAATGCCCCATTACTCCCTCCCCATAGACCCTCCAATCCCCCATTCTTCTTTCTGTCTGTATGAATTTGGCTACTCTAAGTACCTCATATAAGTAGAATCATACAGTGTTTATCTTTTTGTGACTGGCTTATTTTACTTAGCTTAATATCCTGAAGGTTCATCCATGTAGCAGCATGTGTCAGAATTTCCTTCCATTTTAGGGATGAATAACATTTCGTTGTGTGTATATACCACATTTTGTTTATCCATTCATCATTGGCTATTGTGAACAATGTTGCTATGTGCATGGGTGTACAAATACCTGTTCAAGTCCCTACTTTCAATTCTTTCATGTATTTACCTGGAAGTGGAATTGTTAGATCACATGATAATTCTATTTTTCAATTTTTCAAGGAGCTAGCATACCATTTTACATAGCAGCTGTACCGTTTTACATTCTCTCCAGTAATGTATAAGGTTTAGGTTTTTGTGTGTGTTGTTTTAAATAACAGCCATGCTAATGGGTGTGTAGCAGTATCTCATTGTGGCTTTGATTTGCATTCCCCTAATGATTAATAAGTTGAACATCTTTTTATGTGCTTATGGGCCATGTCTATATCTTTTTTGGAGAAATTTCTATTCAACTCCTTTGCCCATTTTTTGCCTGGGCTGCTTGTCTTTTGTTGTTTGATTTGCAGACTTTTTAAATCCTTGGACCTGTTATTCAAATGATGTATTTCAGAAAATTCTGATGTATAAAACAGATTAAAACCGAAATCCTTCAAGTATAGGTGGGGAGGAGATGGAGCCTACCTGTTCATTCTTTACTTCCATGGCAGCCTCTAACAGGACTCCTTTATACGTCTAGCACTGTTTCTTAGCTCTTTGGAAAAACTACCGTGCCCTTGGCATTTAGATGGGAATCCATGCTTCAGAATATTTGAAGGGACACAGATATGCACAAAGAAGGACTCACCACTATGTTTTGCCACCTTCAAATATTGACCATGGCTAGAGAAATGTGGTGCTTTTCACTGGAGTATGTTAGTGTTGTTTTGTCACTTAGTTCCCAAAGACACACTCAGCTATTGATCCTTCCACCTATCAAGGGAAGCTCATAAATTATTGGGGAAATGTCAAGAAGAATGAAGAAAATGACAGAAAGTCTTCCAAACCCAGAGAAAGACATTATTTACAAATTCATATCCCCCACTATCAGGTAGATCCCCACAAGCAGTAGGAATTTGTAAGAACAAATAAACCACTGATCACATTGCTATTTATCACAGTCACTCAATCCTGCTTCAGCCTTCAGAACTTGTTGAATCAGGAGAATTTTTTAAAGTGGGGGTTTGTAGGGTTTAAAGCATTTTTTTTTTTAGTTTGAAAGTAAAGTTCTGAGAAGAGTCTTATTATTTGGGGGGCTAAAAACTGACCCTCAGCCCATTGGTTAAGATTAATCTCCCTTTTGGGAGTCTTACTCCTTGTTTCGGGTAACGAACCCTCAAGATTTTCATGTTTTCTTTGGTCTGTGCAGGTCCCTCCACTTCTTCCTCATTGGAATTCTGTATCCACCTGTCATCTTGAGAACCAAATTTCTTTTCATATCCAGACCACTTCTGTTTGTGACAAGTGGGAAGGCAACCAATAGCACACCACTTTTACTTGCTTGAATTCTGAACAATTGAGAAATTCAAAGGAATCTGAAGGTGGAGTCTTATCACCTTTAGGCCAGGCGTAGTGGCTCACTCCTGTAATCCCAGCATTTTGGGAGGCCAAGGTGAGAAGATCACTTGAGCCCAGGAGTTTGAGACCAGCTGAGCAATATAGTGAGACTCTGTCTCTACAAAATTTTTTAAAAATCAAAAAATAGCTGGGCGTTGTGGTGTGTACCTGTAAGTTCCAGATACTTGAGAGGCTGAGGCGGGAGGATTGTCTGAACCTGGGAGGTTGAGGCTGTAGTGAGCCATGATTATGCCACTGCACTCCAGACTGGGCAACAGAGCAAGACCCTGTCTCAATAAAGTAACATATCACCTTTAATATTGGATAAAGGTTAGAGTGGGGACACAGTTTATATCTATGAGCAAACGGGCTTCCCAATTTGGTGGCCCTGTGTTAGAGAGACTTACCTCCTCTGTCACAAACTATGCTGTACCACCACAGGACCCTCTTACAGGGCCAGGCCCCTCTCACTGTTTGGCAGAAATCAGAACAGGACACAACTCCTCTGTAGTCAGCCATATCCCATGAAGAAGCAGTATGGTCAGAGCTATGCATGCCCCAGTTCCTTGTTCTAAGCTCATCAACCAGGTAAATCACCCCAATCCCCCTCCTCTTCATAAGACTATCACAGCCCCCACATGGAAAGAAACATGTAGAGTTGGGAAGAATAATCTACTCTAGAATTTCCCAGTTTGTTTTTCTCTTAACCCACTGAGTTTAACCATTGAGCCATCTCCATGAAGGGGGAAGATTAGCAGTTTATGAGGACAGTCTGACTCCCACCTTCGTGAAGCTAACCTCCTAGTAGAAACCACTGGGATTGCTGATGGGTAATGTAGATGGTGATATTTGCAGAAGGCTCTGAAATGTGCCTGAAGACTATATTAATTAAATTAATATCAAGACTGTGCCTTGTGTAAGGATGCAAATTTATCACCTACTCTATTTCCTTTCTCAAATAATGACCAGCTGAATTGTCATAAGTATGCTATCGGAGGATGTGCAGTGAGATCAAAGGATAACGTTAAGACACTATGAAAATAATGTGCATCAATAAGATGCTACTCATTTGAATATAATCTTCTTTTATCACATCTGCAGGAGGACATTTAAATTCAAACTCCCTCATGCTTTTTAGTTAAACTCTAGAGAAATGAAAGTCCAAATTTTTTACCTCCAAAGATTTTAAAGTTCAAAATAAAGTTTTCTTTCTCTTGGGAGTAAAAGTTCCAAAAATTAAGGACCAAAATGTATCCTCCCTAGCTTCTTACTATTCTCAACCTTAATGAGAAAAGTTCTCAAGGCCTGTGCAGAGTTGGGGTTCTTCAGCAGTTTTAGTCTGTACTGTCTCTTACTGGAATGGATGCAGTTCTTTCAGAGCCTCTGAGTGTGTATTGGTTCAATGCCAAATCTCTGATGTTTCCTACAGTTCAAGGAATTAATAGAACCTACAAGATAATTTGCATCACTGGCCCCACAAATTCCCAATTAGAAAACAAACAAATAGGTGGTGGTAGTCCCTTCATGGCCCACATTGATCTCTGCCTCCTAGAATTCACTCCTTGTGAAATCCCTTCCCCTGACTTTGGGCTGGACCTACTATCTTGCTTTTAACAAATAGAATATGATGAAATGGTGGTGTGTCACTTCTAGAATTAGTTTACCAAAGACTGTGACTTCCATGTTTGTAGCATTCTCTTCTTCTCTGGCTGTTCTCAGTTGTTTGTGCTGATGAAGCCATCTGCTGTGTTGTGAGCTGCCCGTTGGAGAGGCCCATGTGACAAGGAACTTGCCAGCAAGGGATTAGACTCAGTCTAACAGTCTTTGAGGAACTAAATTCTTCCAACAGCCATGTGAGTGAACTTGGAAGCAGGTCCTCTCCTAATTGAGCCTTGAGATAACCATAGTCATGGCCAACATCTTGACTGCAGCCTGTGAAGGATTCTGAGACAGAGGATCCAACTAAGCTTCACCTAGATTCCTGACCCATAGAAACTGGGAGATAATAAATGTTTTCCTTTTATGCCACTGTATTTTGGGATAGTTTGTTATGTAGCAACAGACAGCTAATATGCAGACCAATCCGTAGTCCCTAGGGACTTTATCCCAGGTAAAATTTCATTATCCATATTCAGTACTCAGAATTGCTAAAGACTCAATATTATCTGAAGGAAAAATGACAGAAGGAATCTTGATTTTAGCTGTACCAGGGATGCCAGTCTACCCAAATGGCTGGAGTCCACGATCTGTGAACTTCAATTCAATTTGGAGAAATGTCTTACCAAGAAGTTAATGTTGGCCTTGTTAGGCCTAATTTTGGCCTAATAAAAGCCAATTGCATAATTATATAAAACAGACTCTTGGCCCAATGTAAGCTTCTATAGACTGCCAAGTTCAAAATATCCTGTTTATATATTGAAGTCCAAGACCTATAGCCCCTAGCCCCACCCAGAGATATTTCTGTGGTTATTTGAGTCTGCTAATTCTAGTTCTTGTCTATTTCCCTGTACTCTTGGACCAATCCATCAGGTGTTTGGATTGGAGGAAGTCCAATAAATAACACCTTGAATTCCAAACCAACAGATATTGAAGAAAAATGAGCAAGACAAAGGGGAGATGAAAATAGCCCCTTTATTCCCAACTAAACTGATAAGAATGTAGTTTATATCTGTGGATAAGTGAGCTTCCTAATACTGAAACCACCTTTGTAAAGATTTTGACAGTCAGAGAAATCTAGCATGGCTGACTCTATCTTGCTTCTAGCCTCACAGGCTGGCTATATTTACTCATTCCTGAGCGTTGGCCAAGCTAACCGTGGGAGGAATTTAGTTTGTAGTTTAACCTTAAAGCAAGGATGATAATAAGCCCTTCCAAAAACTAAATCACCTTTGTAAAGCTAATGAAATGCCACAAGGTTAGGATTAGGAGAGAGGCCTAAATTCCTGTAAGTGTAGGCATAGTTAACCAATAATCAGCCATTGTTCCAGAGGTACAAGATTTGTAACTTCCCCCATTTACTCCTGTAAATAACATCACTGTTATAGAACCTAAGATTGGCCTTTTGAGATGCCTTTTCAGACTTTTGCATTTCGCAGTGACCCAGAGGCAGTCCTATGGCCCCGTCCCAGAGGCAGACTCAGCACATGAGGACCATTCTCTACACCCCTATGATGGCCAATCAGCAGCACCCATTTCCCAGTCCCCTGCCCATCAAACTGTCCTTGAAAAACCCTAATATCCAAGCCATCAGCAAGGTTGATTTGTGTAATAACTGTCTTTCATGTGGCATTGCTGGCCTCACATCAATTAAATTCTTTCTTTACTGCAATGTCTTAGTCTTGGTGAATTGCTTTTGTCTGTGCAGTGGGCAGGAAGAACCCATCAGGCGATTATAACACTGTATCTCAGACTTGTTCACCCACTCAGAGGTAGCACTAGACCATCACATTGCCCTTCCCATCCCCATGCATATTTATATACGTCTTGTAAAAACTCTCTGCATGGAAGAGCAGAGCAAGACACACACTCTGACAACAGCCTTAGTCTCAAGAATAAGAGGAGATAAGGAGCTGTGACCAATGGACAGGGACAGGTTTTTTGACCAGACTCACCACTCAGATAAATCTCACCTCACTTGGAAGAAATAAGTGAGGAGATAGAATCATGGAAAGCAACATCAGGAGCGAGGAAAAAGTGTTCTCTCCTGTCCCCATACCTTTCTTACGTTCCCATCTCCTCCTGTGTCTCTCTTTCTCTGCTTTTCACAATTATGAGAAAAGGCTGATTAAAACCCTATCAAGGTAATAATGCCTGGTGATCGTTCAGAGTCCTTCAGGGTCGAGTATAAAATAAGAAAGAATTGTGTGACACTTAGAAATGGGGAAAGCCCAGAGGACTGGCTCTTGGCAAAACTGTTTAGTGATTATGTGATTTTGTGCCCTCTCACAAGTTCTTCCAGGGCCTGCTCCAACCCCCACTCCACCTCCAGCTCCAGAAGTCACTGCCTTCTTCACACCTACTCTCCATCAGTATGGTAACACCCAAATGCTCTGGCTCCATCAGAGTACACACCCAGCTCTCCTTCCTGATAAACCAGTATATGCATAATCTTCTTTTGGGGGAAATACCTTTTAACCAGTAACTTCTGTGTCTTATTCCAAAGGAATTAATTTTTGTTGCAGGACTTTTCCTTGGTTCAGCTAAAGGGAGGGTCTTTGTCACATGGCCCTGAAAATTTAGGCTCGCAGGTGATTTGATGGGTGAGTAAGTCACAGTTTTATTGGGTGAAAAGGGAAAAAAAGGAAAACAGGGACCCTCCGCAAAGCTGGAGGCCCTGCTGTTGTGCTTCCCACCTCCCAGTTTGAATCCCAGGTTCCACCCAGGAAGAGGAGGGGCCAGGCTCCTCCCCACTGCAAACGGGGTGAACTTCTGTGGCTCCACCCCAGTGCACATTCCTCCCAGTGTGCAGGCCAGTTGGATTTTTGCCAGGGAGCCCTTCCCACCTGGCTGTCTCATTATGATACTATCTGGCAAGCTGATGAGAAATTATACATGTAAACAATGACCTTCTGGTGAGGCTGGCCTTAGTTTATACTTAAAAATTTCTGAATTGTCTTATTGTCTGACTTAGTATCTTTGACTTGTAAAGCAGACCTCAGCCAGGATCCATGGAAAATTCCAATTTTTTTTTAAAGGAAAATCATTTCTTGTTGGGAAGGCTTGCAGTATCTCACAGCCAAGAGGATTCAGATTTTGGTTCTCTGGGAAATTAACAAGGATGACAAACACTCCTGGAAGAGATGATAAATTGAGGAAGAGGGTGGCATTCTGTGTTGTGAATTTCATTTGGATGAATATATAATAAGCCCTTTGTGTTATACAAAAAGATTTACTGCTATTTGATTGAAATTTAAAAATCTACAGCAGCTAGGACCCCTAGCCAGGATCTTCTGCTCCTCTAGAAAAGATCAACTCATATCTAAAAGATTTTATCACTTCTTATGGGCCATGAGGGTGTTCACAAATAGCCATAGCAAATCCAATATTCTCAGGAAGAGACGGTTCTGACTGGATTTGCTCTGTGTTCAGCCTTTTAATGTTTACCAATTCTGAGAACACAGAGGTATTTTTGCACATTTCCAACAACACCTGGGCTCTGCTTTTCATGCATTATTTCTTACCAAATGCATTTGACTACAACACAACACAATGTTTACCCTTGGCCCCACTGTGACAGAATGTTATGATCTTCAATACAGCTTACCTGGTGCCTGGAGATATTTGTTTTATGTGTGTGTTTGTGTTAAGGGATGGAGAACTGGGGTACAGGGAGTCAGGGAACTAGGGAGGTTGAAGTGACAAAAACTTTTTTGCTGCTTTTTTTTTTTTAAATAATATGTTCAATAGCTTGGCCTGACAGTCAGTTTCTGAAATACCTGGCAAAACCCATGCTCTCTCTTTTGCTTTTACATTTGGAGCAAAATATAACCAGTCAGGCCTGGCTCCATACCAGAAAAATAAAGATCTGCCTACAGAATGTGGGAGTAGCCCCCAAATCTCCTTGTTTTGGAGGTGTAGCTCTTTTGTTTTTATTATTCTTTGGAATATGTAGTTTAAGTATCTTGTCAAAATGTATATATATTATCTAGTGGTGGGGTGAGTAATGCATTAAACTGCCATCAGCAGGTTAGGAGATAGTTCAGGAGATTAAGCAAGCATATAAGACCTTAAGGAGAAATGTGATACATGCTTTGGTGGAAAGTGGCAAGAGAATGGTCTGGAAGCTGTAATTATAATGAATACTACCATTTCCATTACTACTATCTCTATTGCACCATCACTCCCTATTGAATGATTAATATGTGTTTGGTGTTCTACAGACATTATTGCATTCCCTACAATAGCCCTGTGGAGTGGATACCACCATTATCTCAATTTTACAGGTGAGAAAACTGAGGCTCAGAGAAAGCAAAGTAATTTACACAATGTTTCTCAAATAGAAGGTATGAATTCTAGCCCAAGTCAAGTAGGAGGTAAGTACTCCTGTGGGGAAGCAATCTGATCAGTAGGCGTGGAACAAACATTCCCTTCTAGATTATTTTGTTCATGCATGGCTCAGCTTCCAGTCTTGGTTGAGAAAACATGAACAAACTGAAAAATTCAAATGCTACAAGTCTTATCAATTTGGGGAGTGGGCTCAGGATTCACAGAGCCCAGGTTGGGTTGGGCACTTACACCAGGAAACCTTGTAAATCGTGGGAAAAAAACAAATATGATGATGCAAATGCAGAATTTCACTGTAAATATCTTAAATCCAAGCTGTAAGAGCTCCCTACTCTGTTACAGATGAATTAAGATTGTTTGCTAATTGCATGACTGAGGGTAAACCACTTTTTTTCTTAACTCTTAGTTTCTTCTTCTGTAAAATGAAGTTAATAATACCTCTTAGAATTGTTGAAAGCATCAGTGTATGTGAAAGTGCTTTGTAAACTGTGCAGGAAGATATATAGATATGCAGATTATAACAGATGGGTCATAATAGAAATCCCATTTCTTTATCAGGTATATACTTTGTTGCTTGAATTCAATGAGTGACACGAATGACCGAAAAGGAAAAGGATACTAGTAGCTCACACAGGTCTTGCTCTGTTTGGTTTATGCAAGTAGTCTTTTTTTTTTTTTTGAGACAGCTTCTCCCTCTGTCACACAGGCTGGAGTACAGTGGTGCAATCACAGCTCACTGCAGCCTTGACCTCCCAGCTCAAGCAATCCGCCCACACCAGCCTCACAAGTAGCTGGGACCACAGGCATGAGCCACCCCACCCAGCTGATTTATTTTTATTTTTTGTAGAGACAGGGTCTCCCTATGTTGCTCGGGCTGGTCTTGAAATCCTAGGTTCAAGCAATCCTCCTGCCTCAGCCTCCCAAAGTGCTGGGACTATAGGCATGAGCCACCGCGCCTAGCCTATGCAAGTCTTTATACACTCTCAAGTGCAGACGCTCATGTAAACTGGCTTGAGTTTGGTTTCTGATGGAAGCTTTGTTTCTCTGGAACATGCAAACATTATGAGTGGCTAAGGAAACTGCAGCAGTGCTATAGTTTGAATTGCTGGGGATCAGAAAATGATGCCCCAGAATATGACGCTTTGACATGCTGAACTAAAGAAGCAGCCTCGAGGTCTCTCTCTGACCTTTCCCTGCCTCCCTGTCTCTCTGTCCTCTTTCCCAAAGCATTGGGAAGGACTCTGTCTGGAATTTCCTTAGCTGATTAAGAAAACTTCTTTCCAAAAGAAATGCAATTGTCTTAAGTCACCCTCCCTAGAAATCTGATCAAATAACTGGGAAAGATTAACCAAGTGAGAACAGAAGAGACTAGAGGTCATTATCCCACCCAGGTAGACTTTTCATCTATTCTTTTGAGGGCAGCTCTAAGAGATTAATCTGAGGTTCCTTATAAAAATATTCCAGCAAAGCCAGCTAAAAAAAAAGCCTATATGATCCATCACTATTCTTGCTGTACTTTGTGCAAATAATCAGCCTAAGTTTATGAAACTAATTTTATTTTTACAAACAAATTGGTCTTACTGTGATTATAGTTGTCAGAAATAGGGGGACTGGACAGATAAAATTATGTTTCAGAAGAAAACTATAGTGCACCTGTTATTAGGTTCTATTCCTGTCCATTATTTTTGAGTTTTTATTATCTGGACTGAATTCTGAATTCTTAGTTTGTTCTAATAATCTCACCATAAGTCCCCAAAGTAACATTTTCAATTTTTCTCTCACCCTTCTGCTTTGAAATCACTAGAAATTAAACACTGCCTTTTGTTCCCTGAGGCCCACAAGCCATAGCTGGTCAATTTGGCTTTAAAGAAAAACCACCATGACAGCTTCTATTTGGACAAACTTTGTGACAGGGAAACTATAAACCAGAAAAATCTGTCAAATTGCCACCACCTGATTTTGCTCCAACTATAGATGCTTGAATCCCAAATCTAGTAATCTTCTCCACTGACTGCCCTCCACGTTCTAAATAAACTAGCTTATAGACTGCTCTAGACATTAACTTTTGTTTTTCTTCTGTTTCCATAAAAATGTGTCTTATTAAAAAAGCCTCTTTGCCTACACTATATAGAGATAAAACTTTTATGGGATCCTGGAAAACACCACCTCCTGAATTGAGACACAACTGTTTAATTAGATTGACCTATCAATCTAATTAAATCAATGGGAGATTGGTTTAAGGGACCCTTTGCCATTTAGCTACAAACTCCATTTTTCTCTCTACAGCCACCAACTCAGCTTTAAATGTATGAAACTTCTAGGGAAGTTTCAGTCAGGGGAATGTTGGTGTTCGGAAAATGATACCCCAAAATATGGCACTTTCACATGCGAACTAAAGAAGCAGCCTCAAGGTCTCTCTCTGACCTTTCCCTGTCTCCCTGTCTCTTTGATCCTCTTTCCCTATTCTTCAGAGGGTGGTTCCGAGAGATTACCTGGGGGACTTCATCTGCATAATGAGACAAACTTTGTTTATAGTGAAGTTTTGCCCCTCATCTTTCCATTGTCTCAGGCCATTGTTCTTTGGGCTTATTCATTTCCCCTGAAAATCATTTCCTTCTACATCTCCCTCTCCCCTTCCCCTATGAAGAAGGGTATATAAGCATGTGGACCTCCTTGGGTTATTGAGTAATCATTCTCCTGTGATTCCTCCATGCTATGCACTTTAAATAAATTTTGTATGCGTTTCCCTCCTATTAATCTGCTTTTTGTCAGTTCATTTTCAACAAACCTTCAGTGAGTGAAGAAGAAGCTTTCCTGCCACCCCTACAGAATGCAGATCATTTATATTCCTCTCTGACACTAGTAGATGGAGGATGTCAGGGTCCTGTACATCAGAGATAGGGAGAAACTATGACTGATACTTATAAACTGAGGGTCTCAGAGAAATATTTCTAACAGTCCAACAACTCTATAGGCACATTCATTTAGTTTCTGCATTGTGGTGAGATGACATACTCTTCCCAGTGCTGTCTCTGAGATAATTTGGGAAGTGACTACATTTATCTTTGGTAACTGTAGCCCTCCCTTTTAAAAATAATAAATACCACATATTGAGCATTTTCCATGTGCCAAGAAGTGGTTGCTTTACCCAGGCATATATAATCACATGTAATGTTTATCACAAGTCTGATGGGCCATTTTCATTGAGTGCCTCCTGTGCTATGTACTCTCTGTACCTTACCTTATTTAATCTTCACAGTAACTTTATGAGATTGGTGTTACTATTGTTTCTATTTTATAGATAAGGTTACTAAGAGTCAGTGGTATTGTTGTAAGAGTTATTAAGAAATTATTTTAGGCAGATAGGAAAAGGGGTCCTTGGAAAGTTTTCGTTTTTTAAAGCATCTTTCTTGTAAAGGGCTGGCTCTTAGAGCCCAGCTGGCAACCTTTGATATGCAAATGTAGGCTATTAGAAACTGAGTCTACCCAAACATGGCGATTCCGGCAGCCTTCTTGCCCTTGCTGACAAGTGCCTGGCAACATGGCTGCCCCCACATATCCCCACGTGTGTAGAACATCATGGCGCCCTACATTTGCATATTAATAGGCTGGGGTGGGAGGGCCAGTTTTTTCGTAGGCTATGTGAATGACATACCTGGTCAAACCAATCCCCTGAGCCCTGTGCAAATCAGATACGGCCTCCTCCAGCCTCTACATATGCCTGGCTGGTTTCTGCCCCACTTGGGGTATCCCCTCTTGGCTTTGGAGCCCCCCTCCTTCTGTCTCTGTACAGGGGAGCTTCATCTTTCTTTCTCTTCCCTTATTTCTTGCCTGTTAAATTCTCTGCTCCTTGAAACCACTCCACATATGTCCATGTCGTTTTATCTAAACCAGCATGAGGACCAAGAACCCTGGTGTTCCTCTACTCATTGGAGCCATATCAGAATGAAATGATTTGCTTAAGGTCACACATGTAGAAAGTAGTAGAACGGAAATTTGAAATCTGGCTTTCAAGGAAGAAGTTGAGTCTTATTCATGCTAAGATGTAGTATTGGGTTTAGGAAGATGGGGAGAAGAGAGAAATATCCGGCTCAAGTGGAATTTTTTTTTTATTCAATCATTCATTCAACTCCTTTCTTCAAGTCATTCAGGCCAAAACTCTTGGAGTAATCATCGTCATCACATCCATATCTAGTATATCAGTGAATCTTTCAAAACAGATCGTATACAAAAGCCAACACTCCTCCACATGTTCACTGCCACCACCTTGGTCTATGCTACTATCATCTCTTATCTGGATGACGGCAACATCTGCCTTCTTTTGCTCTAGTCCTCTATGGCAGACATTGCTAGCTGTCTATAAAAACTCATTTGGCCCTTCTTCAAATAAATACACCTGAATGAACATCTGTCTGGCTGGACTTCATTCCCTAGCCTTGATTGTTGTTAGATATGCCCATGCGACTAAGTTTTCATCAATAGAAGTGAGCAGAAATGACGTGTGCCATTTCTGAGTCAGTGACTTGTGATATTTGGGCTTGCTTTCTCTATACCCTGTTCTTATTCTCTCTGCTAGAACCTGGATATTTTGACAATATGGCTTTGACTTTGCAGACCGTGACAAGGCCCTAGGTGATGGTCTTGGAAACAACTTGGAAATAATATGTGCTCATGAATCACCATGAGCAAGGGACCTTATCTATAGATTAGAACAGTTCGCATCAGGGCTGTTAAGTAAGAGAGAAAACAAACTCCTTTATTCTTAAGCTACCATAAGGTTGGGTCCTTTTGTGATAACACCCTAACTTTACCCTAATTAGTATACTTCATACAGTCTGTTCTCTACACAGTATCCGGAATAAACTATTTAAAAACATGTCATATCATGTTGCTTCTTTACTTAAACCCCTCTAGTGGCTCCCTGTTCCTCACAATGTAAAAGCCAAAGTCCATAGAATGACATGTCCAAGCTCCTACCAAGCTCCTATATTATCTCTCTGACTCTTCCCCAATCACTTTCCTCTTTTCTATTTTTGAACCTGTCAAACACATTCTCATCAAAGGGACTATGCCTGTATTGTTCCTTCTGCCTGGGAAAACCTTCCACAGATAGCTGCATGGCTCATTCCCTCACTTCATTCAAGTCTTGCCTCAGTTACTGCCTTTGTAGAGAGGCTTTTCTGGACCATCCTATATGAAATAGGACCCCCGTCACTAACTAGCCATTTACCAGCCTTAGTTTTTCTCATAGCACTTATCACTAGTTGACATATGTGTTTGTTTGTTACCTGCCTCCTCCATTTGGAATGTGTACTCCATGAAAATACAGAATTTCGTTCACTGCTATTTCCCTAGTGCCTAAAAGAATGCCTAGCATGGCTGGGCGCAGTGGCTCATGCCTGTAATCCCAGCTACTCAGGAGGCTGAGGCAGGAGAATCACTGGAACCCAGGAGGCAGAGGTTGCAGTGAGCCGAGACCGTGCCACTGCACTCCAGCCTGGATGACACAGCGGGACTCCATCTAAAAAAAAAAAATGCCTAGCACATAGGAGGAGTTTGATAAATATTTGCTGAATGAATGACTTCATTTATTAATATTCCATAATCCTTGAAGTCCGTGATTCTCAAACTTCGTTGTGCCTAATAATCACCTGAATGCTGTGAATGCTGTTTCCTGGGAATGTATCTATTCAGATTCTGATTCAACTAATCTTGGGTGGGTCCAAGGAATTTACTTTTTTAAAACATGCACCCATCCATTGTAAACTTGATACAAATGGTAAGGTAAGTGTTTCTCTTTGAGAAACACTGCACTAGACTGTAAGCTTCATGAGGGTTTTCTCAATAATGTAGTTGCAATGCCTTGCTTAGTGCTTCACCCATAGTAGATACTCATCAACAATTTTTTAAATGGATCAATGAACAAATAGTAATTGCAATTTCTTAGTTTCCAGGCACCCTGAGAGATGACAAGATCACACTAGTGGAAGCACCTTAAACTTTACACTTATTTGTCCAACAATAGTCCCTGAGGCCTGGGAGTCTACTCAGTGCTGCTATAATGTGAACTAAGTTATCCCTTAAGACAGCGCTTCTCAAATTTTAATAGGTACTGGAATCACCTGGGTATCTTGTTAAAATACAAATTCTGATTCACTGGCCTGGGATATGCTTGGGATTCTGCATTGCTTACAAAATCCTAGGTGATGCCATTGCTGCTGGCCCATCAACTGTACTTTGAATAGCAAGGATTTAAGCTAAAAAAGGATAGTGGGCTTAGCTAGCCAGATGATTACTGCTTTCCTGGGGCTACCTGCTCCTCTGCTGCAGAGGAATTTTTTTTGCCTGAGGCTCAATGGAAGCTGCCTAATTTTCAAGCTCTACCGACAACTATACATGTTTTAATTAAAAAGACCCTCAAACAATTAAGATAGAGCGTCTAGGGCAACTGTAACATTCATGGATGTAAATTGTGTTGTTTTTCTGAGGGACACGGAATAATGTTTGTGTCTTAGTTTAATTAAAAAATGAAAGAAAGGAGGCTTCATAGGTGACAGACAGATGCCTGAAAGTGCTACAGAGACCTTGGATGAAATAATTTTTGTTAATTGAGCAAGACTTAGGCACAGTACAACTCTTAATTTAGGCTAACTGTGTGGGATAATTTGATTGGGAGGATAATGCCTTCTTCACCTTTTCCAGCCTTTCAAGAATCCTAAATTTCCCACTGTCTTCTGCTTATTTCCGCAAGACAAAAATAATTTTCACTGTCACTTAATTCTTTCGCCTTAATGCATTTAGATTCCAGAAGTTCACTCAGGCAATGTAAATGGCCCCAAATTAGGAAAACATCAATTACTTTACAGTCATGAACACCTTAGGGCAGGGGCTTTTACCTCTAGGGCTTCTTGTTCAGGCTTCAGGGAAACTTTGAACTCCTCCAAATTTCATAAAAGTTGTGTGTGTGTGTATGTGTGTGTGTGTGTGTGTGTGTGTGTGTGTGTGTGTTGTCTTTTTTTTTTTTTCCAGGGAGGGAGTCCATAGCTTTTAGAAGATTCTCAGAGGGGGTCTGTGATTCCCCATAGGTTAAAAATCTTCTTAGATATGCAGATAACAGAGATTAGGACAGGGGGTTTTGAATGGTAGGACAGAGAAATATACAACACTTTATTTCAGTTTGTTTTGTTTTGCTTTAGATTTCTTTCTGTCCATTAGATTATGTCCTCCTCGAGAGAAAGCCATACTCATCTGTTAATCTCTGATGCCCAGAATGGTGTCTAGCACAGAAGTATTCAATACGTGGTTTCAAAATAAGCAATGAAACTAGGTCAGGAAGGGACCTGGGAAATAGGATGAAAAGGGAACTCAAGAAGGAGGGATCATTGAAACACTGGGCTCTGGATAGCTAAGTGAGGGTGAGATGAACATGGACAGAGAAGACAGGACTGGAAAGGTACCCAGAAAATACTTCAGTGGGTTGATACTTTTTATAGGGCTCAACTGCATATACACATATTCTTTTTTGGGGATCGTTCTCAATGGGAGGTAAAATCCAAGTCTAACATCTCAGCTTTTTCCTTCTTGTTTCCTAGTTAAGATGTGCTATTCAATCAATAAAACTGAATAATTTAAATTCAATATCACTCTGTCACTATCAATAATACTTTTGTGAGTGATGTAGTACTATGGTAATTCAATTTGTTAGTCACTGCCACACTTTCACATGACAGTCTGCTGAAGTTGTAAACTTAATTTACTCTAGGCACTTGACACAAGTAACATTGATGGGTTTTATCTTTAAAAATATTGATTTCCTCCCGAAAAGATCTCCTCTATATTTGTGCTTATTGAATAAGCAAGCACCTGTCTGGTTAAGAAAAACTTTTTTTAAGCTAAGGAAGCTTCCTCCTTGGTTTTAAGCAGCTCTTTGCTGAACAACTTAAAACTCAGAAACTTAGGGCTAGGAGAGACCTGGAATTTTGTGTTGCCTTGTCTGTTTGACCATTTCCAGGGGCAGCTTTTTATCATCTAGGGTAGCAGAGTCCACTGCTGGATAGCTCTCATGGTTAGAAAGTTCTCCACAGTGAGAGAAAACCTACTCTTCTGCAACTTTGACTCATTATTGGTTTTCCTGAGTGACATATTGTAAATCTGTTCACCAACTGCTTGCCGGGCTTTTCATATATTTAAATGCTGTTTGCATGTATATCCAAGATTTTTCTGGTCCAGGTTAAACATTCCTAGTACTTTCAACTTGTTTTCATTTGACAGGATTTCTAGATCACCTCACAGTCATGGCCATTCTCCTCTGGCTGTACCACAATAGTTGACCAGTCTTTTAAAATGTACAATCCAGGCCAAACACAGTACTCCTGATAAGTTCTAAATGAATTGATTTTCACATAGACTTTTTTTTTTAATGATGCTATCAAACCACTCTTCAACTCCCTAAAAGTAAAATTAATGAACTATATATTGTCATTACTTGTCTGTCTTTGTTATTTGACTCCCTTTATTACATTAAATTATACATTTGACTCATTTTTCCATAATGAATTGTTTGCATGTGAATAAAATGACCAACTTAAAATAAACAAATAAGGAGTATGTATTCACTAACAGTTATATTATAAATAAGTACATTTATAATCAATCTCTCATTATACCTGTTCCTCTCTTTCATAGAAAGCACTTATACTATAAGTGTAATCGATTATATCTTTAAGCATCTTGGCATTCTCAGGTTTATAGATTAATTAGGGAAAACTGTCCATTTTAATAAGCTTTGGTTTCTTGTCCCATTCTTTAAAATGTTTTCTATTATGGAAAACTTCAAACATTTACGAAGTAGAAAACATGAACCCCCATGAACTCATCACCTAGGTTCAACAAATATCAGTTCATGGCCAATCTTGTTTCATTTATATAACCTCACTCCCATACCCAGAATTACTTTGAAGCAAGTCCAAGGCATAATTTCATCTTAAATATTTCAGTATATATTTCTAAAAGATATAAGCTCATTACAAAAATAATATTCACAATATCATTATCATGCCTTAAAAAATTAACAGTTATCATCAAATAATATAGGCAGTATATACATTATCTTGACTTTCTCATAAATTTTCTTTTAAATTTGTTGAATAAAGATCCAAATAAGGTTCCTACACTGCAATATTGCAATTGGAGAAGAGAGAGGAACCTAAAAATTAAATGAGACTTAAGAGGCATATAAACTCTCTCTCTCTCTTCTATCTCTCTCTATCTCTCTATCTCTAGCTTTCTCTATTATCTATCTATCATCTATCTATCATCTTTCTATCTATCTATCTATCTATCTATCTATCTATCTATCTATCTATCATCTATCTATCTCTCTATTCTATCTTTATCTCTGTCTCTCTCAGTCTGGATTTTGCTGATTGCATCCCAGTAGAATCACTTAAAATATTCCTTTACCCTCTATTTGCTAGAAATTGGTAGTTAGACATTTGAATTCAGCTTTCATCTTTTCACGAGAATGCTCGATAGGTGAGGTTATGTGCTTCTATCAGAAAGCATGTAATGTCTATTTGTCGCTCTTTTTGTGATGTCAGCAGCCACTGAGGCTCATTGCCTAGATCCATAGGGATTATGAGACGGTGATATCCTAGTACCACCAAAACTTCTTCAATTATTAGTTGGAATACTTTTATAAATACAAACTTGCCCTTATCAGCTGTTTGGTTTTAGTGGAGTACACATCATACAAGAATGGCAGGATGAATTCTTCATTCTTTCTCTTTATTTACTAGTTTTTAAAAGAACAAGTTGGTACACTAGCATTCTCCAACAGTGACCAGTGAGTTTTGTTTCACTGTCATCAGTAACTCATGCCTTTAATGAACTTTATGTGTTTCAATCCATTGCAGTTATTATTTCTACTGATGATAAAATTGTTTCAACTTTGGTCACTTAGAGCCCCTTCATGTTGACTCTTGAGTCCTTTTACATGACTCTGTCTTTGATAGCTTCCTTGCTATCTGATATGACAAGGTGATCCAGTTTCAACTTGAACATGACAAGGTGATCCAATTTCAACTTGAACATTTGTCCCAGACCTCTACTTTCTCCAAGGAGCCCTGATTCCTTTTGGTGATAAAGGATATTTAGAGATGACAATCTTGGTGCTAGGGTTGCTCATTGCTATTGGGCTAGTCAGTGTTTCTAGGGCTTTTTCAGTGGACGGAACTAGGATTTTTTTTTTTTTTTTTTTTTTGACAGGATCCTACTCCCATTGCCCAGGCTGGAGTATAGTGACTGGATCACAGCTCACTGAAGCCTCAACTTCCCGGCTCAGGTGATCCTCCCACCTCAGCCTCCTGAGTAGCTGGCACTACAGCTGTGTGCCACCATGCCCAGCTAATTTTTTGTACTTTTAGTAGAGACAGGGGGAAATTTTTTTGGTTTGTTTTGTTTTTTGAGATGGAGTCTTGCTCTGTCACCCAGGCTGGAGTGCAGTGGTGCAATCTTGGCTCACTGCAACGTCCGCCTCCCGGGTTCAAGCAATTCTCCTGCCTTAGCTTCTGGAGTATCTGGGATTACAGGTGCCCACCACAATGCCCAGCTAATTTTTGTATTTTTAGTAGAGGTGGGGTTTCATCATGTTGGCAAGGCTGGTCTTGAACTCCTGACTTCAAGTGATATGCCTACCTCGGCCTCTCAAATTGCTGGGATTACAGGTGTGAGTCACCATGCCCGGCCGGAAATATTTTTAAAATGTAAAACACATCATGGGTTTTTAGGATAGTTCTAACTCAAATTTAGGACTTCAGGGTTTTTACTTGATGCCATCGATCCGATGTCTGTATATCCCTTTTTCTATGCTAAAAATCAATTAGAAGGCTAGTGAAAACAGTTTAAGATTTTTAAAATTAATCCTGTCCTTAAGATGTATCCCACTAGGAATGGAGAGTCAAATAGCTGCATTTAAAAATCACTAGAAATAGTTGCTCTCTGGGTTGTTATGGCATCAATTCTGTAAGCAGGTTCATTTCTTTTAATTTAATTTTGTTTTATAGTGATTATTTTTAAAAATTTAATTTACTCTTATACCTGTATAAAATATTACAAAGAAGCAGACTCACAATTCTAAAAAATAAGGTATATTTAGAGAAATCTAACTTCTATACTTGTCCCCTCTGCTATGTTCCCTCCCTTCCCTATAGATAACCATTTCAAAAGTATTTTAAAAAAATAAACATTTCCTACAGTCTAATATACATGTATGAAAGAGAACACATCATAGACATATAGTGCAATGAGTTATCACGAAGTGAAAACATCACAATATCACCACATACTTGCTTAAGAACTAAAACATCACTAGAACACCCAGAAGTTCCCCTCACGTATTCTCGATCACCATTCCTTTCTTCCTCCCCAAAGCAAATACTGTCCTTACTTCTAAAGTTATTGATTTGTTTGCCTTACTATTTGTCCCTCATATAAGTGGAATCATATGGTATACATTCTTTAGGGTCTAGTTTTTTTCATTCAATATTATGCTTGTGAGATTCATCCACACTGTTTCATGGAACAGTCAGGTATTCATTTTTATCATTGTAATGTCCATAATTTATCCTTAATAATGTTGATAGACATTTGGGTTGTTTGCAGGTTTTGCCTATTAAAATTTATGCTTCTATGAACATTCTTGTAAATATATTTTGTTTCTGTTAGGTATACACATAAGAGTGGAATTGCTAAGTGATAAGAATATGTATATATTCAAATTTAGCACATACTGTCAGTTTTCCAAATAAATCATACCAATTTAAAGTCCCACAAGTAGGTATGAGCATTCTCTTGCTTTGCATCCCATTTAGGAACAAAGTATATCTCTCAAATTATTTGGGTATCACAATTAAGTTCCTAGTCATTATTTCTTGTGCTTTGTAATTACGTGGGCTCATAATTTGCAAATAATAATGATTTAAGTTTCCTTTTAGGAAGGATGTGGAGCAAGATGCAATAGAAAGCTCCACTGATCATCTTCCCACAAGGGCACCAATTTAACAACTATCTACACACAAAAAGCAACTTTGTAAGAACCAAAAATGAGGTGAAGAGTCATAGTACCTGGCTTTTACGTCACATTGCTTCATATTGCTGAAAGAGGCACTGAAGAGGTAGAAAAAAAACAGCCTTGAATTGCAAACGCCACCCCTCCCACATCCCTCTGGCTGTGATAGTGTGGTGCAGAGAGTGTTTCTCTGCTCTGTAAAGAGGGAGAGCCAGCAGTTGCGAGGTATGAAACTCAGTGTTGCCCTTATTGTACCAGAAAGCAAAACTGGACCAAACACCACTGACACCTGCCCACAGAGGATGCATTAAACCAGCCCTAGCCAGGGGAGAATCACTGATTCCAGCAGTTGGAAATTGAGTTCTTGCAAGCCTTGCCACCGTGGGTTAAAGTGCTCTGGGGCCCCAAATAAACTTGAAAGGCAGTCTAGGCCACAAGGACTGCAACACCTAGGCAAGTCCTAGGGCTGCACTGGACCCAGAGACAGTGGACTGCGGGGAGGCACACAACCAGCCAGGGTGGCTAAGGGGATTCTGGCATCGTCTGTTTCCTCCTTTAACCCCAGGCTGCACAGCTCACAGATCCAAAAGGGAGCCCCTCCTTCTGCTGGAAGAGAGGAGACAGAAGAGTGGGGAAGACTTTGTCTTACATGGTAGATACTGGCCCAGCCACAGCAGGATAGGGTACTGGTCAGAGTTGCGAGACCCCCTTTCTAGGCCTCAGCTTCCAGATATTTCTAGATACACCCTGGGATGGAAAGGAACCTGCTCCCTTGAAGCAAAGTACCCAGTCATGGCAGGATTCATCACCTGCTAACTGAAGAGCCCTTGGACCCTGAATAACCAGCAGTTATCACTGCTGTAGTACCACTGGTGTAGTACCCAGGTACTACACCAAGGGCCTTGGGTGAGACATTGAGATTTGCTGACTTAAGGTGAGACTCAGCACATTCCCAGCTATGGTGGCTACAAGGCGAGACTCCTTCTGCCTGAGAAAAGCAGAGAAAAAAGTAAGGAAGACTTAGTTTTGCATTTTTGGTACAAGCTCAGCCAGAGAGGGGTACAGTACCAAGCGGACTCTTGGGTTCGCCAATTCCAATACTTGGCTCTTGGACAGCATTTCTGGACCTGCCCTGGGCCAGAGGGGAGCCCACTCCCTTGAAAGCTGAGATCCAGGCCAGGCTGCATTCACCACAAGCTGACTAAAGAGTTTTTAGGCCTTAAAGGGAATATCCATGCTAATCTGATGGTGTACCCTGTGGGCCTGAAGTGGTGGTGGCCACAGGGTGAAGTTCTGCCTTTGGAAAGGGGAGGGAAGAGTGGATAGGACTGCATCTTGTGATTTGATTACAAGCTCAGCCACAGTTCAGTAGAACACCAGGTGAACTTCTAAGGTTTTTGATTCTAGTCCTGAGCTCCCAGACAGCACCTCTGGACCCACGCAGGGCCTGAAGGAACTCACCTCCCTTAAGGGAAAGACACAGGCCTGGCTGTCTTTGCCACCTGCTGATTGTAAAGCCCAAGGGCTTTGAGCAAACATAGGTGGTAGCTAGCAAGTCGTTATTGCAGGACTTGGGCAAGACCCAAGTGGTGTGCTGGCTTCAAGTCTGACCCAGTAATATTCTAGGAGTGGTGGCAACAGGAGTACTTGTTGCTCCCCACCCCCAGCTCCAGGTGGCTCAGAGCAGAGAGAGAGATTCTGTTTGTTTCAAAGAAAGTAAGGAAAGTGAACAAGAGTCTCTGCTTTGCAATCCAGAGAATTTTTCCATATCTTGTCTAAGTCCATCAGGGCGGTACTTCTTTGAGTCTGCAAGAACCACAGTGCCACTGAACTTGGAGCCCCCTCTAAAGCAGATATAGATTAGATCACAACACCCAAGTCCTTTCAAATACCTGGAAAGCCTTCTTAAGAAGGACAGGTACAAACAAGCCCAGACTGCAATGACTACAATAAATACCTAACTCCTCATTGTCTAACACTGAAGAACATTTACTAGCATCAACACCCTCCAGGAAAACATGACCTCACCAAATGAACTAAATAAGGCACCAGGGACCAATGTGCGAGAAACAGAGATATGTCACCTTTCAGACAGAGAATTCACAATACCTGTTTTGAAGAAACTCAATGAAATCCAAGATAACACAGAGAAAGAATTAATAATTCTATCAGATAAATTGAACAAAGAGATTAAAATACTTAAAAAGAATCAAACAGAAATTAGAGAGTTGAAAAATGCAAGTGATATACTGAACAATGCATCAGAGTCTTTTATTAGCAGAAGTGATCAGTTGGAAGAAAGAATTACAGAGATTGAAGATAGGCTATTTGAAAGTGCACAGAGGAGACAAAAGAAAAAATAATAAAAAACAATGAAGCATGCCTACAGGATCTAGAGAATAGCCTTGAATGGGTAAATCTAAGAGTTATTGACCTTAAAGAGGAGATAGAGAAAAAGATAAGGGTAGAAAGTTTATTCAAAAGGATACTAACAGAGAGCTTTCCAAACCTAGAGAAAGATATCAATATCGAAGTATAAGAAGGCTGTAAAACACCAAACAGATTTAACCTAAATAAGACTACCTTAATACACTAAATAATCAAACTCCCAAAGATTGAGGAAAAAAAATTCCTAAAAGCAACTAGAGAAAAGAAACAAATAACATACAATGGAGTTCCAATATGTCTGGCAGCAGAGTTTTCAGTGGAAATCTTACAGGCCAGGAGATAGTGGCATGTCAAATTTAAAGTACTGAAGGAAATAAACTTTTACGCTAGAATTGTATATCCAGCAAAATTATCATTTAGAAATGAAAGAGAAATAAAGACTTTCCCAGACAAACAAAAGATGACAAATTTCATTAATACCAGATCTGTCGTACAAGAAATGCTAAAGAGAGTACATCAACCAGAAAGAACATTAATGAGCAATAAGAAATCATCTGAATATACAAAACTGACTAGTAATAGAAAGTACAGAGAAAACACAGAATATTATAACATTGTAACTGTGGTGTGTAAATTACTCTTATCTTAAATAGAAAGACTAAATGATGAAGCAATCAAAGATAATAACTACAACAACTTGTCAAGACATGGACAGTACAGTAAGATGTAAGTAGTAACAACAAGAAGTTAAAAAAGCAGGGAATGAAGTTAAGGTATAGCCTTTATTGGGTTTCTTTTTGCTTGTTTGCTTATGCAGGAAGTATTAAGTTGTTATAAGCTTAAAATAATAGATTATAGTATAATATTTGTAAGCCTCATGGTAACCTCAAACCAAAAAAACATACAACAGATACACAAAAAATAAAAAGGAAGAAACTAAATCATGTCATCAGAGAAAATCACCTTCATTAAAAGGAAGACAGGAAGGAAAGAAAGAAGATAAGGCCACAAAACAACCTGAAAACAAATAATAAAATGGCAGAGTAAGTTCTTACTTATCAAGAATAATATAAATGTAAATGGACTAAACTGTCCAAACAAAAGACATAGAGTGGCTGAATAGATGTAAAAAACCCATTGCCTTGTTGCTTACCAGAAACAAAACACACTTCACCTATAAAGACACACAGACTGAAAATAAAGAGATGGGAAAAGATATTCCATGCTAATGGAAACAAACAAACAAACAAAAAACAAAAGCAAGAGTAGTTATACCTATATCAGAAAAAAATAGATTTCGAGACAAACTATAAGAAGAGACAAAAAAGGACGCTATATAATAATAAAGGGGTCAATTCAGCAAGAGGATACAATAGTTTTAAATTTATATTCACGCATCACTGGAGCACCTAGATATATAAAGCAAATATGATTAGAGCTATAAAGAGAAATAGGCCCCAATACAATAAAAAGCTAGACACTTTAACACCCCACTTTCAGCATTGAACAGATCTTCTAGACAGAAAACCGACAAAGAAACATCAGACTAGGCCGGGCGCGGTGGCTCACGCTTGTAATCCCAGCACTTTGGGAGGCCGAGGCGGGCGAATCACGAGGTCAGGAGATCGAGACCACGGTGAAACTCCGTCTCTACTAAAAAAAATACAAAAAATTAGCCGGGCGTGGTGGCGGGCGCCTGTAGTCCCAGCTACTCGGAGAGGCTGAGGCAGGAGAATGGCGTGAACCCGGGAGGCGGAGCTTACAGTGAGCCGAGATCGCGCCACTGCACTCCAGCCTGGGCGGCAGAGCGAGACTCTGTCTCAAAAAAAAAAAAAAAAAAAAAGAAACATCAGACTAAATCTGCACTATAAACCAAATGGATCCAATAGATATTTACAGAACATTTCATCCAACAGCTACAGAATACACATTCTTTTCCTCAGCACATGGATCATTCTCAAGGATAGACCATATGTTGATCACAAAACAAATCTTAAAACATTCAAAAATATCAAGCATCCTTTCTGACCACAATGGAATAAAATTAGAAATCAATACCAAGAGAATTTTTGGAAACTATACAAATACATGGAAATTAAGCAATATGCTCCTGAATGACCAGTGGGGATCAATGAAGAAATTACTAAGGAAATTGAAAAATTTCTTGAAACAAATGATAGTGGAAACACAACATACCAAAACCCATTGCATTCAACAAAAGTAGTACTAAAAGGGAAGTGTATAGCTCTGTGTCTACATTAAAAAAGACGAGGCTGGGCATGGTGGCTCACGCCTGTAATCCCAGCACTTTGGGAGGCCGAGGCAGGCGGATCACGAGGTCAAGAGATTGAGACCATCTGGCCAACATGGTGAAACCCCGTCTCTACTAAAAATACAAAAATTAGCTGGGCATGATGGTGCGCATCTGTAGTCCCAGCTACTCGGGAAGCTGAGGCAGGAGAATCACTTGAACCCAGGAGGCAGAGGTTGCAGTGAGCTGAGATCGCGCCACTGCACTCCAGCCTGGCAACAGAGCGAGACTCCGTCTCAAAAAAAAAAAAAAAAAACAGATGAAAAACTCCAAGTAAGCAACCTAACAACGCACCTTAAAGAAATAGAAAAGCAAGAACAAATTAAGTCCATAATAGTAGGAGAAAAGAAATAATAAAGATAAGAGCAGAAATGAATGCAATTGAATGAGGAAAATAATACAAAAGATCAATGAAACAAAAAGTTGTTTTTAAAAAGTTGTTTTTTAAAAGTTAAACAAAATAGACAAACTTTTAGCCAGAGTAACTAAGAAAAAAAGAGAGAAGATCCAAATAAATAAAATTAGAGATTAAAAAAGAGACATTACAACTGATATCGCAGAAATTCAAAGGATCATTAGTGGCTAGTATAAACAACTATATGCCAAAACTTAGAAGAATTGGACAAATTCCTAGACACACACAACTTACCAAGATTGAATCAGGAAGAAATCCAAAACCTGAACAGACTAATAGCAAGTAACAAGATTGAAGTCATAATAAAAATTCTCCCAGTAAAGAAAAGCCTGGGACCCAATGGCTTCACTGCTGAATTCTACCAAACATTTAAAGAAAAATTAATATCGATCCTACACAAACTGTTCCAACAAATAGAGGAGGAGGGAATACTTACAAACTCATTCTATGAGGCCAGTGTTACCCTGATACCAAAAACAGACAAAGACACTTTAAAAGAAAAGGAAACTACAGGTCAATATCCTTGATGACTATTGATGCAACAATCCTCAACAAAATATTAGCAAACTGACTTCAACAAAATATTAAAGAGGTCATTCATCACGACCAAGTGGGATTTATCCCTGGGATGCAAGAATGGTTCAACATATGCAAATCAATCATATGATTTGCACATGTGATACATCACATCAACAGAATGAAGGACAAAAATCGTATGATCACTTCAATTGATGCTGAAAAAGCATTTGGTAAAATTCAATACCCCTTCATGATAAAAACTCTCAAGCAACTGGATTTAGAAGGAACATACCTCAACATAATAAAAGCCATATCTGACAGACCCACAGGTAGTATCATACTGAATGGGGAAAAACTGAAAGCCTTTCTTCTAAGATCTGGAACATGACAAGGATGCCTAGTGTCACTACTGTTATTAAACACACTACTGGAAGTCACAGCCAGAGCAGTCAGACAAGAGAATGATATAAAGCACATCCAAATTGGAAAGGATGACATCAAATTATCCATGTTAGCAGATGATATGATCTTATATTGGGAAAAACCTAAAAACGCCACAAAAAAACCTATGAGAACTAATGAACAAATTCAGAAAAGTTGCACGATACGAAATTAACATATTAATTTCAGTAGCATTTCTATATGTCAACAGTTAACTAACTGAAACAGAAATTTAAAAAATTGTCCCATTTACAATAGCTACAAGTAAAATTAAATACCTGAGAAATAACTAAGGAAGATCTCTACAATGAAAACTATAAAATATTGAGGAAAGAAATTGAAGGTAATACAAAAAATGTAAAAATATTCCATGTTCATGAATTGGAAGAATCAATATTGTTAAATTGTCCATACTACCAAAAACAATCTACAGATTCAATGCAATCCCTGTCAAATTACCAATGACATTCTTCACAGAAATAGAAAAAAAAAAAAAAAAATTTATATGGAACTACAAGATCTAAAATAGCCAAGGTTATCCTAAGCAAAAAGAACAAAACTAGACGACTCACATTACCTGACTTCAAATTATATACTACAGAGCTATAGTTACCAAAACAGCATAGTACTGGCATAAACAGACACATAGACCAATGGAATAGACTGGAGATCTCAGAAACCAATCCGGACATCTATATTGAATCCATTTTCTACAAAGGTGCCAAGAACATACACTGGGGAAAAGACAGCCTCTTCAATAAAGGGTGCTGGGAAAACCGGGTATCTATATGAGGAAAAATGAAACTAGACTCCTATCTCTCACCATATACAAAAATCAAATCAAAATGGATTGAAGACTTAAATCTAAGACCTCAAACTGTGAAACTACTACTAGAAAACATTGGGGAAAATCTCTAGGACATTGATTTGGGCAAAGATTTCTTCAGTAATACCCCGTAAGCACAGGTATCCAAAGCAAAAATGGACAAATGGGATCATATCAAGTTTAAAAGCTCTTGCAAAGAAAAGTAAACAATCCACAAAATGAAGAGACAACCCACAGAATGGGAGAAAATATTTCCAAACTACCCATCTGACAAGGGATTAATAACCAGAGTACATAAGCAGCCCAAACAATTCCGTAGGAAAAAAAATCCAATAATCTGATTTAAAAGTGGGGAAAAGATTTGAATAGACATTTCTCCAAAGAAGACATACAAATGGCAAACAGACATATGAAAATGTGATCAGCATCACTGATCATCAGATAAATGCAAATCAAAACTACAGTATGATATCATCCAGTTTAAATGGCTTATATCCAAAAGACAGACAATGAAAAATGCTGATGAGGATGTGGAGAAAAGAGAGCCCTCGTACACTGTTGGTGGGAATGTAAATTAGTACAACCACTATGGGGAACAGTTTGGAGGTTCCTTAAAAAACTAAAAATAGAGCTACCATGTGATCCAGCAATCCCTCTGTTGGGTATATACTCCCCAAAAAGGAAATCCATATATCAAAGAGATATCTGTACACTGTGTTTGTTGCAGCTCTGTTCATAATAGCTAAGCTTTGGAAGCAACCTAGGTGTCTATCAACGGATGAATGAATAAAGAAAATGTGGTACATATACACAATGGAGTACTATTCAGCCATAAAAAAGAATGAGATCCAGTCATTTGCAACATGGATGGAACTGGAGATCATTATGTCAAGTGAAATATAAGCCAGGTATAGAAATACAGGCATCGTATATTCTCACTTATTTGTGGGATCTAAAAATTGAAATAATTGAACTTAAGGACATAAAAAGTAGAAAGATGGTTATCAGAGGCTGAGAAGCATAGTAGCGGGGTGGGGAGTGGTGCGAGGGGGCGGTGGAGATTGTTGATGGGTACAAAATAATAGAATGAATGAATAAGGCCTAGTATTTGATAGCACAACAGCATGAATATAGTCAATAATAATTTAATTGTACATTTTAAAATAACTAAAAGAGTGTATTTGGATTGTTTGTAACACAAAGGACAAATGCTTGAAGGGATGAATACCCCATCTTCTATGATGTGATTTTATGCATTGCATGCCTGTATCAAAATATCTCATGTACTTCATAAATATATACACCTGCTTTGTATCCACCAAAATTAAAAATTAAAGAATTTAAAAAGTAAAAAAAAAATTAAGCATGTCAACCTTATCTTTTTCCTTTTTCTATTGTCTTAGCTAGGACTTCTAGAACAATTTGAACATTAAAGGCATTAATATGGATCCTTATCTTTGATGGGATTTTTTTAGTGTTTTAACATTAATATGTTGACTGTTGGTTTTTGATAAATAATCTTCAATTTAAGGACATTCTCTTCTGTTTCTAGAATGCTTTGAGAGTTTTTGGCCATGAATTGGTACAAACTTTTAAACATGCTTCTTTGGCAACTATTGAGTATGAGTTTCTAAATAATCAGCTTGTTTAAAAACACAGCTTTATGAGGTACTGTACCATATCATAAAATACTTCACACACCATAAAATTCATCCTTTTTAAGTGTAAAATTTAGTAATTTTTAATATATTCTCAGAGTTGCACAACCATCATTACTATTTAAATTCAGAATATTTTAGTCACAGAAAAAAAATTACATGTCCATCAGCAGTCATGCCCATTCTTTCCTCTCTCCAGCCCAGAGCAACCACTAATATGCTTTCTATTTTTATGGATTTGCCTATTACGAAAATTTCATATAAATGGAATCATACAATATGTTTCTTTTTGTGACTAGCTTCTTTCACTTAACATAATGTTTTAAGGTTCATATCAATATTTCAATATTGTAGCATATATCAATATTTCATTCTTTCTTATTGCCAAATAATATTGCACTGTATGAATATACCACAATTTATTTGATAATCAGTTGATGGACATTTGTGTTGTTTCCATTTCTTGGCCATTATGAATGTTGCTGTTGTTAACATTCATGTACATCTTTTTGTGTGGACATATGTTTTTAATTTTCTTGGGTATATATCTAGGAGTAGAATTGCTAGGTCATATGGTAAGTCCATGTTTAACTTTGAGGAAATGCCAAATTGTTTTCCAAAGTATGTTACTATTTGATATTCTAACCAGCAATTTATAAAAATCGCAATTACTCCACATCCTTGCCAATGCTTTTTATTGTCTGTCATCTTCATATTAGCGATCGTCATTTTGATTTGCATTTCCTTAATGACCAATGATGTTAAACATATTTTTATGTGCTTATTGGCCATTTGTATATCTTTTTTGGAAGTATTCATATCATTTGGCCATTTTTAATTGGGTTTTTATCTTTTTGTTACTGAGTTGTAAGAGTCATTTATATATTTTAGATATAAGTCCTTTATTAGATATATGATTTGTAAATATTTTTACCCATCTTGTGGGTTATCTTTTCACTTTCTTTGTTTTATTCTTTGAGTCTGCTTCCTAGAGAATCTTTTCACTTTCTTGATGGTACTCTTTAAAGTGTGAAAGTGTTTAATTTTGATGAAGTCAAATTTATCTGATTTTCTTTGGTTGCTTGTGCTTTTGGTGTCATATCTAAGAAACCACTGTCTAATGCAAGGTTATGAAGATTTACTCTTATTTTTTCTCATAAGAATTTTATGGTTCTCATTGTTAAATTTGGGTATTGGATCCATTTTGACTTAGTATTTGTGTATGGTATTTGGAAGAGGAATACTTTCATTCTTGTGTATGTGGATATCCAGTAGTACCAGCACCATTTGTTGAAAAGGCTATTCTGTCCCTAATGAATGATCTTGGCCCCACTGTTGAAAATGAATTGACTGCAATGTATAATTTTTTTAGACTTTAAATTCTGTTCCACTGATTTATATGCCTGTCTTTATATCAGTATCACACTGTTTCAATTACTGTAGCTTTGTAGTATGTTTTGAAACCAAGAAGTTTGAGTGGTCCAACTTATATTCTTCTTTATCAACATTATTTTGGCTACACATAGTCCTTTGCATTTCTGTATTAATTTTATTATCAGCTTGTCAATTGCAACAAAGAAACCTGCTAGGATTTGCTAGGAATCATGTTGAATCTGTTTATCAGTTTAAGGATTATTGCCATCTTAACACTTTCCCTATCCCTTCAGTCTCATTCTCTTTTTCTGTCTCTCATTCTTCAGTTGTAGCAGTAGGAAGCTGAGACAGAAATAAATTGAACATTTCTCAAAATGCTGTTATGAAGACAAAATAAAAAATTAACTAAAACTAAATAGGTTAAAAAAACAAAGAATGTAAGTGAACTGGTCAGTTAGCAAGTTGATCATGAAGATGATTGGCAAATTTTGGTGATTTGGCTTAGATTTGTATGGAAAAGAGTTGTATGTGTGGTAGAGGGACATGACATGTCTTTGTGCTGACATTGGGGAGTTTATCTCCTCTTTCTTGGCCTTCTCTGTCCCCCAGGTGTAAATTTCTTGCTGTTGTAATGGGCAAACCCTAAACAACTTTTCCACCCCTTCTTAACTGTGGGCTGAGAAAAATCACTAAACCATGATTGTTAAAACTATGTCTAGAATAAAAATTGCATCTGAATATCAGTTTAAGAAATTACTCTATGAGTAAATTAAATCAGATTAGAGGATAGACATTGTGACATCCAGTTTTGCTTCTTGGAAACTTGTGTTCTTTTGTTATTTTATTTAGCTTTATTTTTGCTCATTTTCCCCTTTTCCCTGTTATTGCAGTTAGGTGAAGTTTATGGAAAAGTGATCTCTGGTTGAATGAAACATGATATTATTATATTTCTGTGGCCCTCATTTATAGAACAATTTGTTTGACAGTTATTTCAGTCTAAAGAAATCCCAAAATTTGTTACACTACTGCTAGAATCATTTACACTATTTGATCTCCAGCTATACGTTTATCTTCAAAACATATCAATAAATTTTTGAATTTGGATTTACTACCCCAGGTAATTCTGAAGGCTTGATATGTGTGAAGTATAGAGTGGGCTTTGGGAAATTTGTTTTAGACTATGGCTACGTCTTTTTTCCTGTGCTTTAGGAAGCATTCTGTAAGAGGAGTAGGGATTGAAAGGCCAAATATGTCTGAACACCTAGGCAACCTGGGTCTCCAGCTCATGAGAAAGATATCGAGACCTGGATCCCAGTGATGGATACATGAGACAAAGATTGGGGTGAGTATTACTAAGCCAGTGGACCTCAAATGTTAGGGTACATCAGAATCCCCTGGAGGGCTTGTTGAAACACAGATTGCCAGGTTCTAGCCCCAGAATTTCTGGTTGACTAAGTCAGGAGTTGTTAGCGGTGGAAGTTTTCTGAGTTACTGGTGGTGAATCCATATGAGTCTGCAGCAACCTCACTTCTTGCCTCCTAAGAAGAAACTATTCAACAGAGGGGCATAAGGCAGAAGAAGAGACCCAGGCAAGCTTTAGAGCCACAGTGAAAGTTCACTAAAAAGCTTCAGAGCAGGAATGAAAAGAAAGTAAAGTACACTTGGAAGAGGGCCAAGCAGGCATCTTGGAGGATAAGTGCCCTGTTTGACCTTGGACTTAGGGTTTTATATGCAGGCATACTTCCTGTGTCTTGTGTCCCTATTCCCTTCATTCTTCCCTTGAGGTGAGCTGCCTGCATGTGCAATGGCCTGCTAGCACTTGGGAGGTGAGTATGCACACCTACTCTAGTATGTTTACTAGAGTTTTAGGCGTGCTCACCCGAGGGATTCTTCCCTTTTCCAGTGGAATGCCCCCAGAAGGTCATATACCAGCTAAACTCTGCCAGTTTGCCTCTTAATGTGCATGCTTGAGCCTACTTGCCCAACTTCTGAGATCTTATTGAGAAGCTGCTGATCACCAGTTTCGGGTGTTTCTATCGAGAAACTTTCCCTAGTGCTGGATGCGACCAATTATTATTTTAGAGAGACAGTGTGACAATTGCCTGACCATCACCTGATGGTCGCCACATTCTCGGTGGGGTTGGGGGAGCCCTCTCTTGCCCCACTCATGCCTGGCTAGCTACCTACTGTAACAGAGTGGGCTCTAAAATTTTTCATTTCTAACAAGTTCAGGTGATACAGATGCTGCTTGTTGTGAACCACGCTTTGAAGGCCTTGTACTAGATTACTATGTCCCTCACTGGCTCTAGCCAAAAATAAACAGTAAGAGAATTTTTCTTCGGAGCCATTCCTTTAGGAACTCACTTCAAGGACAATGAATCGTATCTATATGTACACATACATAAGTACACACACACATGTATACTCCACTAATTTGGCTGTTTGTACCTTAAAGTCAGTGATTGAGTCTTATTTGTTTTTGATTTTCAGGCCCCTAGATAAGCAAAGATTTGATAAATTATGCTGTTAATTTTTTTTCAAAGTTTTTCATCCAAATAATACTTTGAGTTTAGTGCTAGGACAGTTAGTTTTTCTGATTCTCCTTGTTATTAGATAATAAATGTTGCATAATTTATTCCATATTACTCTTGCATTTGGTTGCCAGGATGCTCAGAATTGTGCACAACTACTTTACCTATTAGTAGTATATATTTTCTTCTGCAAATAGCTCTATCTTCTCTTTCTTTACTATGAAACATCGGTTCCATTACTCTGGTTTTCAACAGTTCATGTTCATTCTATCTATATATCATTTTAATTATAATAGGTCTCAATATTTTACCAAATATAAAAATAGATCAGTAGAAAAAAATAATTCACTAGTACCTATAATGGGGAAAAGAGCGGTGATGAATATTTTGGCAAAGTGTCCTTCTGTATACCTGTATGCAGGTACCAATTCCACAACTTATATTCCACCTTCATTGGGGAAGAATAAATATCATCTTAGCACTGTCCATCTGCTAGAGTGGGTTTAGTGTGTCTGCTTGTAGAGTAAATGGTACTTATTATATATGACTTCTTCAGCCCTTTAGCTTAGGGAGGAAAAAGAACGTGAAATAGCTTTCCTGATTGTGAATGCTTAAAAATTCTTAGATCATAACTAGGCCTGATTATTCTAGATATATACTATTTTTTTTCTACATATGGACCTTAGGTTTAAGAGTCCAGGCTGAGGGAGGCTAAGAAGAACAAATATTCAGAAAATATGATATCCTATTTTCCATGGAAGAGCTGTACATAATCAGGAACAATAAAAAAACTGCATTACTCAAAGAGGGCTTTCCATAATACCCTGTAAAGCATTGGATGCTCTTTAAAATTGACGTATTGATGTCAAGGGAGTGAGCATAATGAACACTGCACAGACACGATCAAGAAATGTGGCCTATGTAAAGAAAAATCTAATTGTTACTTGCTGAACCCATCAAACAAGATACGTTGTCCCACTAGGCAGCCTTATGGAAAGAGCATTGCGATAAGCCACCCTATGCTGCTTATAACAGAAGCTGAAATGAGGCTCTCAGCATCCAGTACATGATATACAGTCTCTATATGTTCACTCAAATCTCCTATAACTTTATCATCATTATCTATGTCTGCACACTGAGAGTTGGTGCTCAGGTAATGACCATTCAAGGTTCTCAATAAACAAAGGTCCATAAAGTTAGTTAGACTTGGCAAAGTATCCTAGTTTGTGCGATACTCTTCCAACTCAATTAATGTTTATTAAGCACCTATTGTGTATAAAGTACCATGCTGCCACCTCAAGGGATACAATGTCTGATGAAAGGAATAGGTCTGGTGTAAACATAACTACAGCTGTTATCAGAATATGATAAAGGCATTAAGAAGAATGGAAAATGTTACCGGATTTCAGAGGACAAGAAGATCAGAATTGATAGAGGTAATCAGGAAAGGCTTTAAGAGGGAAGAACAGGCATGGCTTTAAATAAGCATAAAATGGGGTTTGATAGAGTGGAGGGGGTGGTGGCAGTAGACTTATTAATAAAAAAGTAAAAAATTAAGTAGGACTCCAGGTCTTTCCCTAAAAGGATGTTTTTGAAATTTTGATTTTGTGGATTATGTACTTTCTTCCTTCCTTATTTTCTAATGAAACCCACTTTAATACATATTATTTAATGCAGTGTTTCAAAAATGTGGTATGTGTAGTGTCACCTCAAGTATGTAGATGATATTTATATGCAGTACACAGGCCAATAGCCCAATATTTTATATTTTTAGGATTCAAAGTTGAAAAGCATTGCAACCCATGTATCAAACCATGATTTAATGGATATTATGGCTTAGGAAGTATAAAAAGTAAACAAGTGGATTGATTTAAAGAAAATATTGATTAAATAATAATACAGTTCTAGGGAACTCCTTTTCGTAATCACAAGCATATGTTTAAATATTTGAAAATATTGGGGAAACCTATGAAGTCTATGATCACAAAAACTAATGCAAAATTAAGCTCTAAATAAAAGATATTATTTCTGCTCCTAAAATGCTCATAAGATTTTTTTTTAAAGAATTGTATGGTATGGGAAATATAGTGATGAAGAAAAATACAATTTTCAGTCACATTGTACCTAAACTCCCCTAGTGCTAGACTCATTATTTGGAAAGAACAATGCTACCTGATAATGAACTATTTTCTATTCAAGGCAGGAAGTCAAATATTCATTTCTCATTAATAATTCAATGTGACAAATTTATTACCTTGAAGGTGCTGCAAGTCAATTAGACAATGCAAAATTTTGTCTTCCTTTCAGCCCACTTAGTTGGCTTCCAAGTGTGACATTTATCAAAACCTTGACTTTTAATGTAAACTTTATTATATGAGTTGGGGTTTGAGTTGACACTGGACATGCTTAACCAACCCTCAGAGTCTGGGGCTCTAGAGCCTTCAGAGATGCCTAGCTAATCGTTGCTGATATTTTGCCATAGAGTATCACCGTGCCTGGTTATACAGTGTCATTGTTTCTAACGCTGGGCATGGAGAAACCATCCTTAAGATCTTTTTGAATTGTATACATTTTTTAGTATTTGCATATTTTTTATCTTTGATGAATCTCATGATCTTCAAAATGATGGGGCTGGACTAGTACATGTTTGCCAAAGTGTGATATGTGTGCCACTAGTAGCACAATAAATTCTTTTAGGTAACACATAGATGAACATATTTATTTCAATATTTATAGATTTATTTTAACGTATATTATAAAAATATAGATAGCACAAATATCCATAATTTTATAGATATTATGGCATATAACTAGGCTAAAGTAGATATTTAAATAAAAGTTAAAAGTTAATTTAAATAAAATATTGAATAAATAATAGTACTACTGAAATGTAATACAGATTAAAAATCCCTAATCCAAAAATGTAAAATTTGAAATGCTCTAAAATCCGAAACTTTTTGAGTGCTGACATGATGCCACAAGTGTAAAATTCCACATCTGATCTCATGTACGCAAACTATGTTTCATGCATGAAATTTTAAAGAGTATTGTATAAAATTACTTTCAGGCTTTGTATATAAGGCATATAGGAAACATAAATACATTTTGTGTTTAGACTTGGGTTTTATTCCCAAGATATCTCATTATGTATCTTTAAATATTCCAAGACCTGAAAAAAATAAAAATCTGAAACCCTCTGGTCCCAAGCATTCTGGATAAGGGATACTCAATCTGCACATGGAAACTTACAGTACTGGTGATAGAGTTTGGCTGTGTCCTCACCCAAATCTCATCTTGAATTGTAGTTCCCATAATCCCCATGTGTTGTGGGAGAGACCAGGTGGAAATAATTGATTTATGGGGGCAGTTTCCCCCATCCTGCTCTTGTGATAGTGAGTTAGTTCTCATAAGATCTGATGGTTTTATAAGGGGCTTCCCCCTTCGCTGCACACTCATTTTTCTCCTTCCTGATGCCAAGTGAAGAAGGATGTGTTTGCTTCTTCTTCCACCATGATCGTGAGTTTCCTGAGGCCTCCCCAGCCATGCTGAACTGTGAGTCAATTAAACCTCTTTCCTTTACAAATTACCCAGTCTTTGGTGTGTCTTTAGCAGTGTGGGAATGGACTAATACAATTGGCAATTCATGAATATGGAAAAAATTGTGGAGGTAGAGATGGATAACTAACTTTGGGGAAACACTGCAATCTGTGAGCAGGATTTGCTTTATAAATTAGGTAGAATTGATGTGTAATGTTAAGGGCATCAGAAGTCCTCTTCAATCTAAAGGGTGTTCCCTGATCAGCCTTCCTGAGACTGGCATTATCAGTATCTCACCATAAGGCCCTTCTCAAGGAAAAATGCATTTAAACTGGGTGAAAACAGTATGGTATATAATATTCTACCAATATATCATTAAGGATTGGTTTAGTCTGATTATCAAATCCATTGTTTCCTATGTACTGCAACAAAGAGTAGAATCCTGAGTAACAGTAACATGGGATCAGCAAGGTCTTAATATTGGGGCAGGGATGGAAAAGTCTGGTCCATGGATTTCTACCTCTGTGTTTGGTTAGGGTGCCTCAAAAAGAGACTCCTTTCAGGACCCCATGCTATTGCTTTGGTTATTACACTCACTTAGATGGGTACTCCTTTAAGAACCTATACTATACTAATCCAACCAGAGGGGATGCATAAATTAGGGATAGATTATTCCCATGATAAAGTGATGATCTGGTTTACCAAAGGATTCAGTGCTGGGCTATTTTAAGTGTAGAGCTTCCTTAACATACTTAAGTGTTTGTTGTGAGACCATAAATACTTGAGAAAATGACCAAAGGAGACATCAAACTTTAGAACAAAAATGTTAGGATAGGCCGGGCATGGTGTCTCACACCTGTAATCCCAGCACTTTGGGAGGCAGAGGCAGGCAGACCACCTGAGGTCAGGAGTTCAAGACCAGCCTGGCAAACATGGTGAAACCCCGTCTCTACTAAAAATACAAAAATTAGCCAGGTGTGGTGGGGTGCGCCTGTAATCCCAGCTACGCAGGAGGCTGAGACAGGAGAATCGCTTGAACCCAGGAGGTGGAGGTTACAGTGAGCCGAGATCACGCCACTGTAATCTAGCCTGGGCAACGAAGAGTGACACTCCATCTCAAAAAAAAAAAAAAAAAAAAAAAAGTTAGGATCAAATGTCCATAGAAGTTCCATCCAAAATGAAGATAAAATGTCTTGAAGAGTTAAGTGAAGAAAGTAGAGTTTGGTTTTCAGTTCAGTTTACTTGCAACATATTAAAAATTCATTTTGTTAAATGAAATTCTTGCTTTTGGTATTTTGTTAATATTTTCTTATATCACATTTTTTTCTCTTCATTTTCCCAGTGCTTCCTAGGCAACAAAGTGACCTTTAAACGATTTCTTCCAGTCCTTTGCATATCAAGAAATGCTTTACTTCTGTGGTGCCAACTGTACCTTTGCAGAGTGTGTTTGGCCATGGAGATTAATAATACTCTCTGTTGCAGTATATACTTGGTTCTATTCTGGATCTGCTGATAGTCTTGATCTTTTCAAAATATTCTTATATATTGATTCTTTAACACTAGAGTTCTTTCTCAAACCTGTGAAAGAAATGAGACTACCATGTCAATATAGGATATATTTAAGTAGTGAGAGTTCCGTTAGGGTGGAACCCAATGACTAATAGCAACCCAGAAGGCCCCTTGGCCCTCTGCTGGTGCAATGTTTCACTTTACTGAATAGGTTTTTACTTGTCAGCAAGGCTCAAACCCTTTCTTTTTTTTCTTCTCTCCAATTTGACAACTGTTGGGCATATAAATGTGAGGTAGGTGCTGGAGTAGAGTATATATTATTTAGGTTGAGAATTAAGAGTGGGAGGTAATCAAGAGATATGAGCAGAAGGGAGATGTGCCTAATAAGGCAAAGAGGAATATTTGGATATCTGGAAACATTTATTGAAAGCCATGGAGCCAGGATAAACTATTTTCTCAATGACAATTTCTTTGAATTATGTAAAGATTATTAGCCACTTTTCTCTGTCTCTCCCAGATCTCCCTAGTTGGGTCTATGGCTTTATCATGATTGTTATACTATTGAGTAAATTCTGTCAAAGTCAAGGTATTTATTAATGGTGTCTTCCTGCACCTCTTGAACACCCCTAAAAAGTTTCGTGAAGCTTGGAATTAGGTTAGCCATCATTCACAAAATTCTGGTTATACTGTCTAATACTACTATCTAGTTCTCACTTCCTCTAGTATTAGAATTACAACCTGAATCCTGGCTCAAGAGATGTTTTCATTGAACGTCAAGACCATTATCCCATTATCCTGTGATTGCTTTGCTGTCTGTCATAAAGGTATGCTCTCTGAACCCAGAATCTAAAGTTAGGCTCTATGCTGGGTCAGAATCCTTGATGACTGTGTCTGCTTGGTATCAGTTTATTCTGCTTCAAAGGACCTGGTGTAGTTTCTATCTAGTGTTGTCCACCTGAGCTATAACGAAAATAAGTGCAGGCAGGGACTCTAAAATCATCCTGTTTCAGAAAGAGAAACCTTATTTGGAATCGAGTTCATTTTATCTTTGCTTATTTAATTGTGTGTGTGTGTATCTATCTGTCTGTCTGTCTGTCTGCCTATCTAGATATTTGGTCCACAGTTTGCTGTATTCAACTGAAGTCCCAAAAATTTGTATCTCAATCTGTTCTTAAAGCAGGAGACAGGGACAGAAAAAAGTGAGAAGACAGTGTGTATTAGCAGAAAGCACATCCTGATTTCTACTTTGTCTTCCATATACTTTCTGCCAAACTAGAATTAGAAGGGAACTTCCTCAACCTGATAAAGATCATCTTTGAAAAATCCACAACTAACATTTAACATTATGCTTAATGGCGACAACAGGATGCTTTACCCTTAAGATCACGAATAAGACAAGGTGGTCCACTGTCAAAATTTCTATTTGACACTGTATTGGTGGCTCTAGCCAGGGTAATTAGGCAAGGCAAAGAAATAAATAGCATACAGATTGGAAGGAAGGAGTAAAAGTATCTCCCCTTGCAGATGATGTAATTTTCCATATAGAAAATTCTGAGGCATCCACAAAGTCTATTGGAAATATTAAACAAGTTCAGCAAGGTTGCAGGATACAAGGTTAATATAAAAAAATTATATTTCTAAGCACCAATAGTAAATAATACAAAAATGAAATTAAGAAAACAGTTCAATTTGCAATAGAATGAAAGAGAATAAAACACAAATAAATGTAACAAAAGAAGTGAAAAATATGCACACTAAACACTACAAACCATCATTAAAAGAAATTAAAGTAGATCTAAATAAATGGATAAACATCCTATGTTCATGGATCAGAAGACTTAATATTGTTAAGATGGCAATACCCTCCAAACTGATTGATAGATACAATGTGATCCCTAAAAAATCCCAGATGGCTTCTTTGCAGTAATTGACAAGCTGATCATTAACTTCATATAAAAATTCAAGAGACCCACAATAGCAAAAATAACCTTGAAAAAGAACAAAGTTGAAGGACTCACATTTTCTAATATCAAAACTAAGCACGAGGCTATAGTAATCAAGAGAGTGTGATATTGGCAAAGGGATAGACATATGGGTCAATGGAATAGAACTGAGAGTCCAGAAATAAACCCACAGATTTATGGTAAATTGATATTCAACAAGGATGCCAAGAGAATTTAATAGGGAAAATAACATTATTTTTAAAAATGATGCTGACACAACTGGATATCCTCATGCAAAAGAGTGAAGTTGTTTCCCTCCCAAACACCATATGCAAATATTAACTCAAAATGAATTAAATACCTAAACTTAACACTTAAAACTATAAGTATTTATGAGAAAACATAAGGGCAAATATTTATGACCTTGGGTTAGGTAGTGGTTTTTTAGATATGACAACAAAAGCAAAGGCAACTGAGAGAGAGAGAGAGAGAAATTGTACTTCATTGAAATTAAAAAAGAAAACTTTTGTGCTTCAAGAGCACCATCAAGAAAGTGAAAAAACAACTCACAGAATGGAAGAAGATATTTGCAAATCATATATCTGATAAGGGATTTGTATACTGAATACATAAGTACTCTTACTGTTCAACAATAAAAAAAGAATAATCCAATTTAAAAATTGGCAATGAATTTGAATAAACATTTCCCCAAAGAAGATATACAAATGGCTAAGAAGCACATGAAAAGATGCTCAACATCATTAGCGGTCAAGGTAATGCAATGTAAGACCACAATGAGAAATTGCTTCATGTCCACTAGGTGGCTATAGTAAAAGAGGCAGATACTAACAAGTGTTGGTGAGGATTTGAAGAAATTGGAATTCTCAATCATTCCAGGGTGGGAATGTGAAATGGTGCGGCCATTTTGGAAAACAGCTTGAAATAAAGGGTACTCAATTAGGAAAAGAGGAAGTCAAATTGTCCCTGTTTGCAGATGACATGATTGTATATCTAGAAAACCCCATCGTCCCAGCCCAAAATCTCCTTAAGCTGATAGGCAACTTCAACAAAGTCTCAGGATACAAAATCAAGTGCAAAAATCACAAGCATTCGTATACATCAATAACAGACAAACAGAGAGCCAAATCATGAGTAAACTCCCATTCACAATTGCTTCAAAGAGAATAAAATACCTGGGAATCCAACTTACAAGGCACATGAAGGACCTCTTCAAGGAGAAATACAAACCACTGCTCAATGAAATAAAGGAGGATACAAACAAATGGAAGAACATTCTATGCTCATGGGTAGGAAGAATCAATATCGTGAAAATGGCCATACTGCCTAAGGTAATTTATAGATTCAATGCCATCCCCATCAAGCTACCAGTGACTTTCTTCACAGAATTGGAAAAAACTACTTTAAAGTTCATATGGAACCAAAAAAGAGCCCACATTGCCAAGTCAATCCTAAGCCAAAAGAACAAAGCTGGAGGCATCATGCTACCTGACTTCAAATATACTACAAGGCTACAGTAACCAAAACAGCATGGTACCAGTACCAAAACAGAGATATAGACCAATGGAACAGAACAGAGCCCTCAGAAATAATGCCACATATCTACAACCATCTGATCTTTGACAAACCTGACAAAAACAAGCAATGGGGAAAGGACTACCTATTTAATAAATGGTGCTGGGAAAACTGGCTAGCCATATGTAGAAAGCTGAAACTAGATCCCTTCCTTACACCTTATGCAAAAATTAATTCAAGATGGATTAGAGACTTAAATGTTAGACCTAAAACCATAAAAACCCTAGAAGAAAACCTAGGCAATATCATTCAGGCCATAGGCATGGGCAAGGACTTCATGTCTAAGACACCAAAAGCAATGGCAACAAAAGCCACAATTGACAAATGGGATCTAATTAAACTAAAGATCTTCTGCACAGCAAAAGAAACTACCATCAGAGTGAACAGGCAACCTACAGAATGGGAGAAAACTTTTGCAATCTACTCATCTGACAAAGGGCTAATATCCAAAATCTACAATGAACTCCAACAAATTTACAAGAAAAAAACAACCCCATCAAAAAGTGGGCAAAGGATATGAACAGACACTTCTCAAAAGAAGACATTTATGCAGCCAAAAGACACATGAAAAAATGCTCATCATCACTGGCCATCAGAGAAATGCAAATCAAAACCACAATGAGATACCATCTCACACCAGTTACAATGGCGATCATTAAAAATTCAGGAAACAACAGGTGCTGGAGAGGATGTGGAGAAACAGGAACACTTTTACACTGTTGGTGGGAGTGTAAACTAGTTCAACCATTGTGGAAGACAGTGTGGCGATTCCTCAGGGATCTAGAACTAGAAATACCATTTGACCCAGCCATCCCATTACTGGGTATATACCCAAAGGATTATAAATCATGCACAAATACGTTTATTGCCGCACTATTCACAATAGCAAAGACTTGGAACCAAGCCAAATGTCTGACAATAATAGACTGGATTAAGAAAATGTGGCACATATACACCATGGAATACTATGCAGCCATAAAAATGGTGAGTTCGTGTCATTTGTAGGGACATGGATGAAGCTGGAAACCATCATTCTGAGCAAACTATTGCAAGGACAAAAAACCAAACACCACATGTTCTCACTCATAGGTGGGAATTGAACAATGAGAATACTTGGACACAGGAAGGGGAACATCACACACCAGGGCCTGCTGTGGGGTGGGGGGAGGGGGGAGGGATAGCATTAGGAGATACACCTAATGTTAAATGACGAGTTAATGGGTGCAGCACACCAACATGGCACATGTATACATATGTAACTAACCTGCACGTTGTGCACATGTACCGTAAAACTTAAAGTATAATAAAAAAAAAGAAAGTTCCTCAAAAAGTTGAATGTAGCATTACCATATGACCCAGAAATTCCACTCCTAGGTGTATATCCAAGATAAATGCAAGTCCATGTTCACACAAAAACATGTACATGAATGTTCATAGCAGCATTAGTCATAATAGCCACAAAGCTGGAAACAATTCAAATGTCCAACAATGAATGGATAGATAAAATGTGCTATATGTATACAATGGAATATTGTTTGGTCGTAGACAAACATGATGAATGTTAAAACATGGATGAACCTTGAAAACTTATGCAAAATGAAAGAAACCAAACACAAAAGGCTACATATTGTATGATTACATTTATATAAAATGTCCGGAGCATAAATTTACAGAAACAGAGGTTATTATTTTCTAGGGCCTGGGAGGTGTAAAGAGGTGGGGAGACACTGCTAATGGATATGGAATTCTTTTGTAGGGGGTAATAAAAATGTTCTGGAATTAGACAGCAGTGATGCTTTCACAATCTTGGGCAAAAACACTAACGCGTACACTTAAAATGATGAATTTGGCCAGGTGCGGTGGCTCACACCTGTAATCCCAGCACTTTGGGAGGCTGAGGTGGGTGGATCACTTGAACCCAGGAGTTTGAGACCAGCCTGGCCAACATGGCAAAACCCCGTCTCTACTAAAAATAAAAAAAATTAGCCAGGCGTTGCGACGGGAGCCTGTAATCCCAGCTACTCAGGATGCTGAGGCAGGGGTATCGCTTGAACCATGGAGGTGGAGGTTGCAGTGAGCTGAGATCGTGCCACTGCACTCCAACCTGGGAGACAGAGACTCTGTTTCAAAAAAAAAATTAAAAAGGTGAATTTTATGGTAGTGAATTATATCTCAATAAAAGTGATTTAAAAGTATATCGCCTTATCTGTGAGATCTTAGGCAAGTCACTCAAGCTTTCTTCATCTTGGTTTCTTCTTTTGTCAAATAAAGGAGAAAATTCCTGCCCTTTCTACCATGCAAGGGTAGGATGAAGATCAACTGTGATAAAATTTATAAAGCATAAAAGGGTTTACAGTTCAAAGGCTTATTTATTATATGCTTCTAATTTGTCTCTATTGCTTATGGGTGAGTACGTGTCTGCCACCTGCCACCGCTGAATCTGGGAGATCTGTGTGTAGTTAGGTTTGGGATTATGAGGTTTAAAAAGCCAACCATTTCATTCTCTTACTATGCCTTGTTCCCTCACCCCTCCACCTCCAAATGTACACATACACATTTCCAGCTCAGCAATAAGGAAAGTCTTGTTTCCTTCCTTCCCAAAGGGGAAATGCGAGCAATTGCATTAAAATGCGTGGCAAGCTTTTAAGAAACTTGATTTTAGGATGGAAAAAATACATGCAGCCCACAGTTGAAAGCACAACAGGGGGGCCAGCAAAGTGGCTACGTGACTAATCTCCCTTTTTGTGTTAGAGCCTCACTTTTTCATACTGTTCAAGTTGTTTTAGATCAAATAATGGGCAATAAACCCTTCCAAATTGTTGTGTTGTTAATTCTGCCTTTCTGATTGAAGCCAGTAGGCTGGGATGTGGGTGGAACCTGGCACTTCTAACAGAAGCACAGTCAAATGTAGTTGAAAGATGTGTCTATAAACGCGTATAGACACATGCAAACTTGTGCACATGTGTCTTCCTTTATTTTATTTGATTGTGCCATTTGTGTATAACTCCTCAGGGTATAAATCAGTTTAACATTAATTAAAATGTATGAAGCCTCATCAAATGGTATTAAAATGCCAGGCTTCAGTTGCCATCCCTTTAGAAAAGGTCTATAAAAAAGATAAATCTTGCCCTGCTCATCTTTTTCACCCTGTCTTTTTTATATTCATTCATACATACACAGCTCTCACAAACCCCTTTTCTGCTGGACTCTGCTTGAGTCTCTACAATAGCTCCCTGTTGCCCTCTGGATCACTCTGAGTGCTTCAGACTGGTTTTTATAGCCTGCAGTAAACCAATCCTGCCTCGTCTTCCCAAGCCTGCCTCCCTTTGTTCCCCAGTAACGATCCTCCACTTCGGGTCTGCATCCTCACTGCTTCCTGCCTGCTCTATGCTTATTCTTCCCTTCCTACTCTTCATGGCTTATCTGTAGCTTTTCAATCTATTTTCTAAATTTTTCTTTGAGTTTATGAAGGCCCTTGGTAATACTTCAGCTCATAATAATCTCTGTTTTCACTGAGCTCTTACAGCACCTAAAGTCTCTGACAAGTCTTTTTAACTACGGTGTTACAATACTAGTTATGAAATGTGTTTTAATTTGGTACAGATAATTATATATATTATTTAAGTGGCTATTATATACACATACACGTGTATATATATGTGTGTATATATATATACACATACGTATATACACTCATATATATATACACACACATAGAGTGCTGGAATAAACACAAGTGTGTGTATATATATATGTGCAGTAGCCACTTAAATAATATATATTCAAATTGATTAGTCCTATAATAGACATGTCTTTCAATCACCCATATTCAGATAGGTGTGATATCTTGGGTGGGGGAGAAAGGCTGTGATTATTAGAATTCTGGATACTATTGTATGATTATCTTAAGCATGTGAAGATTCATTCACACATTTATTCAATAAATATTTACTGAGTACCTACACTGTTTCAAGTATAGAAACATTATTCATTATATGTGTTGTAGTGGGGAACAAGGTTGAGAACTGCTGGCTTATACCACACAATTTAGCCCCTGACTATATATTGTCTGATATTTCTCCCTAATTTTTCCTTGGGGTTAAGTTTTGTTTCACCAGCCCCAGCTGAAGGTTTTTGAAGTCAGTGAAGACTATTTTAACCCTCTGTAGCAACTAGTACAAGAATGGCACTTTGTGGATGTTTAATAAGAATCAGTGATTGATTAAAATATTGTTCATAAGAAACAATGATACTGGGAAAATTGAAGCACACGTGAGAAGCCAGAGAAGCTCATATTCATATCTGTCCACTTAAAATTATATGCTATTAAGTTGTCATCACCTCAGGCTTTGTTTATTTCATTTTTTTATCCTCTACCTGAAATTACACTAATTAATGAATGGATTGTAAGTCTGGATGTTCTAGGGTGTTTAATTACTTGTCTTTTTATGCATCTAAAATTTGATAGCTTAAGAATTTAAAAGATATATTTAGAAAATAGAATGAATGTAGGTGGGAAAGGGATTTTAAAATAAAGTGTATAATTTGCTAGTAATTTGAATTAGAATACAAAATAGAATCAGAGAATTTTAGAGCTAGAAGGGAGTTTAACAAAAATCTAGTCCAAACCACTTTTTTTACAGATGAGGAAATTGAGGTCCAGTCAGGATAAGGACTTTCTCAAGGTCACGCAATCTGAGAAAACAAATGAATGTTCGCAGTTATCTGGATGCACATGTACTGCTCCAGTACCCTGGTTTTATTTGTTAAGAATGGCAGAAGCATAGAAGGGTAAAATGAATGTATGTCTATTACCTGGGAAATAGCCTGCAAAATGACGAAGCTGACACACTCATTGACATAGTAAATTATAAGTGGCTTAAAGAAATTTGTTAACAACTTTTCTGGCCAAATGGTGCAAAATGAGAAAAGATAGTAAATAATCCTGAAATGATCAATGTGGTGGAGGTCTCCTGAAGAGGACAAGGACTAACTAATCCCATGCTCCTCACTTAATTACACTTAATCATAATTGTTTCCTAAACTTCTGGCATGATTTCAGAATACACGAACAAGGAAGTGTTTAAGAAAGTATGCCATTCTAGGCCAGGCATGGTGGCTCACACCTGTAATCCCAGCACTTTGGGAGGCCCAGGCGGGCGGATCACTTGAGTCCAGGAGTTCGAGACCAGACTGACCAACATGGCAAAACCCCGTCTCTACTAAAAATAAAAAAATTAGCCAGGCATGGTGGCGGGCGCCTGTAATCCTAGCTACTTGGGAGGCTGAGGCAGGGAGAATTGCTTGAACCCAGGAGGTGGAGGTTGCAGTGATTGCAGTGAGTCAAGATCCTGCCACTGCACTCCAGCCTGGGTGACAGAGCAAGACTCTGTCAAAAAAAAAAAAAAAAAAGGATGCCATTCTTATGGTTTTCAGCGTAGTTCTATTTCAGCTCTCTTTTTTTATACATTATCCCTTCAAACTTCAGCACAAAAGTATTCTTGTCATCATTATCTCGTTGATAATTATTTACCTTTTTAATTATAGCCTATCTTCCACATATATATTGTACTGTACAATTTCGCTATAACAGTGTTCACTAAAGAGTAGCTTTTAGTGTTAAGTGAACTAGAATTGTACCTTAATTTTTTTTTTTTTGAGACAGAGTCTCTCTCTGTCACCCAGGCTGGAGTGCAGTGGCGTGACCTCGGCTCACTGCAACCTCTGCCTCCCGGATTCAAGCAATTCTCCTGCCTCAGCCTCCTGAGTAGCTGAGATTACAGGCACGCACCACCACTGCTGGCTAATTTTTGTAATTTTAGTAGAGACGAGGTTTCGCCATGTTGGCCATGCTGATCTCGAACTCCTGACCTCATGATCCACCCGCCTCGGCCTCCCAAAGTGCTGGAATTATAGGCGTGAGCCACTGCACCTGGCCTTCCTTATTTTAATATTTTGTGTTTAATTGAGGTATGATTACATACATGAATCATATTATTTAGTAGAAAATCTGTTACCAACAGGCTTTCCCTTTGAGGTGTTTATGCTCATCACAGAAACTTTCAGAGTTGGAATGGACCTTAGAGAGCCCCCAGTGCACCATTTCCTTGAGTGTCAGGGTGTGCTCCTTGGAATACTATCTCTGGACTATGACCAGTGAAAAGGAGTTACTTGATCAACTAAGTTTTGGAGACACATAGCATAGTCTGTTTCCTTCAGAGAGGTTTCCAATCTGAGTACACTTTAGGGCTCTGAGAAGCACTGTAGTAAGAAACCTGCTTAATTCCATCCAATGTTAACCCTCATCTTTGCATAACACTAACATTCTAGCAAACAAGATTTTTGATGAATATATTTTGGGAGATAAACTGATTTAGGCAATCTCCCTTTTTACTGATTAGAAAACCAAGGATTTGTGAGGGAAAGTGACTTACCCAAGGTTGCTAGCTCCTTTGTAGCAGATCTGCGATTATATGTCAATTTTTGTTGCTGGGTGCAATACACTTTGGAGGGTATAATCAGTGAAGTGTATGATATTGACGGTAACAACAGGACAAAGTGTTAGTGCATTTCTGTTCTATCCCCTTTACTTCCCTTTTTATTTGCCACAGATTTCTTTCTCATGACATTTTTCTCTAAAGCAGTTACAATGAAATCCATCATGTAATGCCTTTTGATTCTTTAACATTTCTCATCAATGTTATAGGTAATAAACTCTGATATGCCTCATTGTTATGTAATTTCTCTAATTCTTCATGTGGCTAGATCCTTCTCACCCTTCAGATCTCAGCCTAAATGCTACCTCTTCAGTGAGACCTCCTCTAACCACTATAAGTTATCCTCTCCCCTCCCATACCAGTATTCTCAATTGCAGCGCTATGTTCCTTTCTTTTATGGCACCGCACAGTTGTATCTCAGCTGTTTTACTCACCATGTGCCCTCAGCACAATGCCTAACCCATAGCTGATGCTCAATAAAAATATTTAGTGAATAAATGAATGAATAAAACAAGGAAACAAAACTCCCTGTTGACAGTTTCCAATAGATAAAAATGCCTCCCCTTACCTTCCTAGAACCCCTGAATTCTTTATAACTTTCGATTGGTTGGAGGATCCACTGGGTAATTTGTGGGATTCCTGATCCATCAATGTGACAAAAATTGCCTGCATATTCTATCCCTGGACCCATTTCTCTGCAAGTCAAATAATACCATTGATCTCCTCCATTAAATGAAGGATATGATACAATATCCCCAGAGAGCCTTTTAGGATTTCCAGAAGTTTATTGGGGAGATTTAGTGGAAATATTTGCCACAAAGGTAACAGACAAAAGGCCTCCAGCACAGAATTAAGAGATACTTTGATTGATATGGTAGATTTGATTATTATTCAAAAACATCCTCTTCCTTCTCTCAACCCCAGAGGATAAGATGTTCCAGTCCCTTGACTTTGAACTCAACCACGTGACTTACCTTGGCCAATGGGATAATGACAGATGTGACATAAGCAGAGACATGAAATATGCTTGTGTAGTTGAGCTTGGTCTCTTGTGTCTCTGCTATCTCCATAAGAAGAGCTGCATCTTCAGCCTGGGATCCAGAATAAATATATGTAAGCAGATTTCAGGCTGTCCTTTAGCAAGGAGCTAAGCCCAGATGGACATGCAGCCTGAAGCAGAACTGCTGGCCAAGCCAAACCCAGCCTAGATCAGCCAACCTCTTGCCAATCTGCAGATTAATGAATGACAATGAAAGATGTTCTTTAAAACACTGAATTTGAGGTGGTTTTGTTTAATTTTTTTTTTCTTTACTAGCAATAGCTTACTGATACAATTGACTTCTGTTCAATCACCCTAATTTTACCATGGTGTTTCAGGTATTTGGGGGTACTTCATTATGATCTCTTTGAGAAAACACTTGCTAATGTCTTTCTAGTCTATAGAGAGACCCATTTTTGTTGTATGTTTTGATAAGACAGCTGGGAGCTTATCAATTTAGTTGCTGCCCAGGATTAGAGAGGTGGGATGGAGCTAAATTGATCTTTTTTTTTTTTTTTTGACAGAGTCTCACTCTGTCGCCCAGGTTGGGTATAGTGGCACAATCTTGGCTCACGGCAACCTCCACCTCCGGGGTTCAAGCGATTCTCCTGCCTCAGCCTCCTGAGTAGCTGGGATTACAGGCGCGTGCCACCACGCCCAGCTAATTTTTGTATTTTTAGTAGAGACGGGGTTTCACCATGTTGACCAGGCTGGTCTCGAACTCCTGAGCTCAAGCAATCCTCCTGCCTTGGCCTCCCAAAGTGCTGGGATTACAGGCATGAGCCACCATGCCTGGCCTAGATTGATCTTGATAAGAAAGGGGAAGAAAGTTGAATGAGGATGGGAACAAGAAAGGAAGAAACTGGCAAATTGGCAGCTAGTTGTTGAAGAGGAACTTTGGGAGATAAATGCCTTCTGAGGATTTTGATTAGTTGTTTGCTGTTTGATGTTAACCGTTTCCTCCTCCTCACTACAAAATTGTTAGTACGATTTACATTGTCCACTGCTGCTTTATAGAGTGTTCATCTTTTAATGTCATGTAGTTTGGAATTCCGCTTTGTGGTTGACATGGGCAGTTCCATAGGCTATCCAAAGGCCTAGGTTTGTAACACCTAGGTTATAATTGCCAAACTATGGAAGCATTGGGGTGTAGCTATACAATGCAGGAATGGGGAGCACTCAAGTATAGAAAATGGTTCTTCACGAACTAGCGACAACATTGTAAGTTCTAGGTGCTCACAGGTGTTCATTGTTTTCCTTCCACTGCCCACTTTTCCTCTCTCTTTTCTCTCTTCTGCCCAGATTTGGGTTAGTATTTGAGAGATACCATGAAGACTCCTCCTGCTCTTATGTAAATCTTAACCACTGGTCTGTCCTTATACCTGAAACTCCAATATTAGAGGTTTATTCATTTGGATTCAGGCATAATGTGCTCTAAAATACAATTAATTAGTATATAGTGGGCACTTGATAAACATTTGCTCAGTGAATAAACACTTTAGTAGGAATTTGCTTATAAGAGAAGTGCATTAGATGGGCTTTTTTATGGGGATAGAACACAATAGAATTATTTTATTTTGTTTTATTTCTTTTTGGATTATGAAATTAGTTGGGCATGGTAGCTCCTGCCTGTAGTCCCAGCACTTTGGGAGGCTGAGGCAGGAAGATCGCTTGAGCTTAGGAGTTTGAGACCAGCCTGGGCAACATAGTGAGACCCTGTCTCTACAATTTTTTTTTAAACCTTAGCTGGGCATGGAACTACATACCTGTAGTTCCAGCTACTGGGGAGGCTAAGGCAAGAGGATTACTTGAACCCAGGAGGCTGAGGCTGCAGTAAGCCATGATCTCACCACTGTACTCCAGCCTGGGTGACAGAGTGAGACCCTGTTTCAAAAAAAAAGGGATTATAAACAATTTCAACCAGGTGTGGTGGCTTGCACCTCTAATCCCAGCACTTTGGGAGGCCAAGGCGGGAGGATCACTTGAGCTCAGGAGTTTAAGACCAGCCTGGATAACACAGTGAGACCCTCTCTCTACAAAAAATAAAAAAAATTAGCTGGACTGAGGTGGGAGGATTGCTTAAACCAGGGAGGTCAAGGCTGCAATGAGCTGTGATTGTGTCACTGCACTCTAGCCTGGGTGACAGAGTGAGACCTTGTCTCAAAATAAAAACAAAAAGAAAGAAAAAAATGAAACATTTCAAACAGAAAAGTATAAAGAGCAACTTAATGAGCACCCATGACCCATAACTCAAAGTTAATAAATGCTAATGTCTTGCATTTTTGTAAAAAATAAACCGTTACAGAGTCGTAACCGCCCTTGTACTCCACCCTTCACTGATTACATTGTTCTCCTCTTTCTCCTTAGGGGGAACCTATATCCTGTAGTTGGTGTGTATGCGTCCCATGCATGTTAGTGTATTTAAAACCACATATTAACATATACTATATAATATTACAATATAATATATAAATATATATGCAGATAATGTATAATATTATTGTTGTTTTTAAAGTTTATGTATCATTGTTGATGCCTGCATATCTAGATCCTTCATTTTACTTGCTGTCTTGTCTTATGCTATATGACTCTTAAACAATCTACTTATTTCTCTTTTCAAGAATGCTTAGATTGTCTCCTATTACAATACTGTGGCAACATCCTTGAATATGCTACTTATTCATGTGTGCAAAAGTTTTCTAATATAAATGACTACAAGTGGAACTACTGGGCCTTAGGGAAGGTACATCTTCAAATACACTAGATACTGCCAAATTGCTGTCCCATGTCATGTCCTTAAGTATATTTCCACAGCTAGTGTATGAAATTTCTCTTTTCTCTGTTTTCTTGACAGTGTTCTTTATTGTCAGCCTTCGCATTTTGCCAGAGGTGGAAATGGTACCTTGCTGTTTTAATGTGTATTATCTTGATAAGTATTGACATTGACCATATTTTCATATTTGTATTGGGAATTGGTATTTCCTCTTTTGTGAAATGCCCGTCCAAGTCTTTTACCCATTTTCCTATTATATTGTTTCTCTTATAGATTTGTAGAAATTCATTATATATTCTGGATCTCTACTTTTTGTCAGTTATATACGACATAAATCCAATCAGCAATTTCTTTTTAATGTGTTTATGATGTATTTTGTATACAGAAGTTTTAAGTTTTCATGTAGTGAAACCTATCCATTTTTAAATTTATAGCTTATGTGTTTGAGTTTTGTTTAAGGTAGCCTAAGCAAACTAAATACATGAGGGAAAAGAGGACTAAATGGGCAGATGATGGAGAATGGAAACAAACTTCGCCTTCATTCTCCTTTTTCTCTCTTTCTTCTCCCATCATCTCTCTCCTTTTCCCCATCCTGAAATTAATGCCTCTATCAAATAAATGAGGCTGCTTTCTGCTGTGATTTGTTCAATTTTACATCAAGATGTCTTTGGCTCTGCTCTGCTGGGCCGCTTTCTTCAATATCTTCTCATCTATTTGGTGTCACTAATAAATGACAGTGGAGACAAGTGGTTTGTGACTTTAGGGATAAAAAATGAATAAATACACCTCAGAACTGAAATAATTGTGTCCAATGAGTTACTTCATATAATAAAAAAGTAACAAGCAACAGATCTCATTTGGTGAATCTCTATTGTTTTTTGGTGAAGGAAGACTTTTTGAACAATCATTTTCTAAACATTTTTTACTTTAAATCACTACTGCAGCAACACAGTGCCATCTCCATCAACCTCCTCACAATCTAATCAAAATCATTGTAACTTGGGCAGGGGATCAGTGGAGGACTACAAAAACAGAAGAGCAATGTTGCAGCAAGCTTTTTCAGACTCCTCCTAATTCTTCCTCATTGCCTCCACCCTCCACCACACATTGCAGCCTGAATTATTTAGTTACTGAAATCAATCCATTTTTCTCTGTTCAGTGGTTGGACAATAAAAGTAAGATTTACTGCAGCAAGTGAATAATAAAAAACGAATTAGCTGAAAACAAACAAAAAGCTGCTTACATGGCAATCTTCTGTGTTAATCAAAACCTCGAGGACAGGTCGAGTGGATCAATATTTGACTATAAGATGAAAAGAAGCAAAGCTTCCATGAGGGTGGGAGAAGAGGGAGATCTGGGGAAAAAAAAGAAAGGCCTGAGGGCCAGGTTCATCAAAAGTGGCCAATGGCAGTTTCATCAGTCCTTTGGTGGGCCCTGGATGTTTGAGAAATGACAGTGTTTTCTATGCACATATCAAAGTTCAGCTTGATTGTCTCATATGGGGAAGAAGGCCATCTGTCAGTATTCTCCAAATAATCTACATAATTGACTTTCAAACAAGCCTGAAAGAAACTAGCATTTATCACCCTAATTGTGGCAGGCGGAGTGCGTGTCACTGCCATTTTATCAAGATAATGGTAAAAGGCGCCCAGGTTTCTTCTCTCCTGTCTTCTTCCAGATTTCTTTCAATTTGTATATTTAGTTACATTCTCCTTTGAGACCAAATTCAGAAAAATGCGAGATAGGCTGACTGGACCTAGAGCAGGGGGAGATTTTTTGCTTGCCTTTTGACAAACCTTGGATTCAGCCACCAGCCACCTGCCACCCTCCACCCTGCCCCTAGGGACTCAGCACTGTCGTAGTTAGTAGAAGAGAAACACCAAAAATTTCTGTACAAGGATGGACTCCTGAGAAGCTCAATTCTGTGAGCCTGGATCTCTTAAGTAGACAAATCAGGGCTTGAACTTCTCTTCAGGTTTTGGTGATGGGATAAGGAAGAGACATCCTCAGAACTAGCTTCTCTTGAGCCTCCAGGCCCAAGCAAAATGGGCTAACTGCACTCCAGCACAAAGTGGAATATGTCAAGTGATGATGTCCTCGTTCCTGTAGATCCAGGGTGGGACTGAGGGGGGTGCTGAGATTATCATGAAGTAAGTCCTCTCTTCTTCTTTTTTATTTTTTAACACAATTATGGTCAAAACTAGAAGAGATTCTCTCTCCTACAAATGAATCTAGTAACTCATATCTGTAGGGATTGCTGCTCTACAAAATATATGTTTAAAAACACATGTTAACTCTAGAATCTTCCCACAAATTCAAGATCCGGGACAATTCTGCCTTGAACAGACTTTTGTAATTTTCAAGGCAAAGGCCACTCTTTTCCTCTACCTTTCCAGATTCTGTGAACTGTGCTTCTTCATCAGGCTAGCTTTAGACGTCCCCATCTTTCCTGTGTATACATTGAGACAAAAAAGACCTAGCATTGCCGAATATTTGGCAGGTAGGAGCAGAGAGCAAATTGCTAAACTGGGGTTAAGTTGAAAGTATTTTTTTTAGAGAATTGTAGCCACAGAAGAAACGGAAGTTATGTTTAGGTTTCCCAAGAATGTTTGAAAATGTGTGTTTGTCTGTCAGTAGCCAGATTTCCCTATAGATAGGTAAGTTAATCAGTAATCCATTAAAGGGGTGGTAGAAAGTGAGGCAAGGCTCTTGTTAACGAATAAGCCACTGAGAACAAAAATATGAATGAAAACAGTAGTCACATATGTGAGAATCATTCTCCTTCCTTGTAATCTTGAACCAGTTTTTGGTATTAGGTATTGTGTACATATTTGAGCATATACACATAATAGCTCTGCACTGTTGTACATATGCAGAATATCATATAAACATGACAATTTTCCAGTGTTGAAAGAAGGAAATACATAAGGCTTGAGGCATGGATATAAGACATTCTTTTTTCCTTGTCCAGTTAAACTCCACTATTGAACTGTCTTTTCTGCTCTGTTTTCTCTCTGATGCACACAGCATGTGGCATTCTGTATTCTGATTAAAGAGTGGGATACAACAGCAGCATCTGGGCTGAATGGGGCAGGGGAAGTCCAACTGGTGCAACCAGTTATGGTAGGCAGTGGAATTCAGTGACCTCGTAAGGAAATGAGGGTAAAACAAAAGCTGGGATAGGGAGGCAGATACATTTGTTTCCCTTGGCATGGCTGTCTCTATGCAGTAGTTCTCACCCAGTGTGTTATGGTACAGTGGTATCCTTGAAGCCTTCCCAGTTCCATGATGAAATTTTAATCATTATGTAGATTGTATTTATGCCACAGTTGAGAGATCCTACTTTGAGAGTGATGTGTGCTTCATGAAAGTAGAGCCACGTACAGCCTGCATGAGGAAGACATAATAGGCATAACATGTCAGCCTGGCATCAAGGAAAAATTGTGTTGTGTGTGTTTTGAAGCATAGGAAAATTTTTCTTGTGGAAAAAACAGTTTAACTCAAATCACTTAGGGTTGAAGGGCAGTCAAAGGAATATGTAACTGTATGTATTTTTTATAAACACAGTGTGATACTGAAATACTGTAGTGGGGATTGTATTGTATTTATTGCTCACTTGTTTCATGCTGTTGTGAGTCTTTTAATCTCTTCAAGTGTGCTGCCCCGAATGAATGCTAGTGTGTCAGCCCAGATGCAAAAGAGTAAATACTATATGATTCCTTACATATGATGTTCAAGAATGGGCAAAAACCAATCCATAGCGATAGAGGAATTCACAACAGTGATTGTATGTGTACCTGGAAAGGACTGAAAAGAGAAAATAGGAGCTTTCTGGAGTGGTAGGAATAGACTACAACTTGTTCTGAGTGGTGGTTACAGGGGTGTATACATTTGTCATAACTCACCTAACTGAAAACCTAAAATCTGTGCATGCTATAGTATGTTAATGATCTCTCAATAAAAACTGGCAAATGCGTAAAAAAAAAAAAAAAAAAAATTCCCAGGTCACAGAAATGCTAAGAGGCACTCTTGCTCTGGTTGATTCAAAGTTCGGCTACTTCAGTTCGGCGCTATTTGTCATGGGTTTGTTAGGAGTTCCACGAATAACTTCCTTTACATACAAAATTCACTTCAAACAGAAGGACATCTCCTTTCATTTCACAGTTGGCAGCATAACTTTTTGTTGTTGCTTTAAGTGATATATTTCCCAAAGTCAGAGTGATTCTGTCTTAAATGTCACCCCATGTGGAACTCACTTCCTCTACAAACCTTTGCTTCTAGTGCTTCTCAGCTGAGTGCAGTGCCCTCAGGTCTAGTACGTGTCTGCTTCATTAATTGTTTCTCCCTCCAGAAGGTCCACCTATTTCTGATTTATTGCTGTAAATCATCCAGCACCCAATACAGCCTGGTCCACAGGGCAAGGAGGTCAGCCAATGTTTGTTAAATGAAGTGATCATTATATGAATAAAAAGCTATATGTTTAAATAGCTGATTAATTAGGTCACATGTTGGAGCTTCACAAAAAGGACGTGGAGTAGGTGGCTACTTACATGGTGTAATTTGACGTAGCTTGTAAGAGGCTACATCTTATCCCATGTATTACTCTTATTACCCTATTGCCTGTCTCTCCAACCTGTCTTGGGCTTCTCTACCATAAGTAAACTAAGCAACAAAAGTGGGGACACTTTCTCCAGAAAGTCCCAGAAGAAGTACATCTATGCTAGTTTCCCGTAGTCTCTTTCATTCCTCTTCCATTACTGTTCTAGTATGGGTTGACAGTATGAACTACAGGAAATGAAAGAAGTTCTGGACTTCACATATATCCATTCAGTATCTTAGCATGATGTGGTGTTAAGGTGCTGAGCTAGAGACAGCAGGCCAAGGGAATAATTGGTCCCTTTGGGGTGGTGGATTAGAGAACATGCTTCAGTGGCCGGGCGCAGTGGCTCACGCTTGTAATCCCAGCACTTTGGGAGGCCGAGGCATGCAGATCACGAGGTCAGGAGATCAAGACCACGGTGAAACCCCGTCTCTACTAAAAATACAAAAAAAAAATTAGCAGGGCGTGGTGGTGGGCGCCTGTAGTCCCAGCTACTCGGAGATGCTGAGGCAGGAGAATGGCGTGAACCCGGGAGGCAGAGCTTGCAGTGAGCCGAGATTGCGCCACTGCACTCCAGCCTGGGCGACAGAGCGAGACTCCGTCTCAAAAAAAAAAAAAAAAAAAAAAAGAGAACATGCTTCAATGACAGGGACCCCTTTTTGAACATTTGCAAGAGGCAAATTTAGAACAAAGAGAATACCTCAAAAGGTGTGGTGTGGATTTCTGAACATATAGTTTTTTGGAAAAGTTCAAAGCCATGGCTAAGAAACGACATTGAGTTAATGAGGGGCATTTTCATGCTTAAAGAGCCTCAGATATCTCTAACCTGGGAGATTGACAAGTTACAAGTTGAAGGAAACCAGGTTCTTCTACATACCCCTCCAGTATACAAAGCTCTGAATACAATAAATACTTGTTTTCTAGCTGGGTTGGTGAATGTTGAAGTGTTTTCTAATGGTAAGAATTTTTTTTTTTTTAAGTATGGCTACAGATTGCTGGAGCAGCCACTCTGTGGAAACCTAGGACCTTGAAGAATAGTTTAGTCTTTGAGGCTATTATGACTTATCCTCCTCATGAGTATCCGGGCTTTCAGCTCCATAAAACCTGCAATAACTGCCATTTTAAGACTTATACCTGGTCATAACACAAAAGATTGATTGGGGCTCCCATCCTATAGGGAGGGAAGACAGTGCTTTCAGATGTATGGTCTCCCTATAGATTTTTCATGAGAAAAGCCAAAAATGCTTCTTCAAGATTCATGCATGCATATGTGGTCAGTGCCCAAGTCTGTAAATAACATACCCAATATTTAAAGCTTATATTCTGACCCTTTGAGTCTGCAGTATCCTTATTAGAGCCAATACTGTGTTAGAAGGATGAACTGTGCTTTTAAAAAATTAGATTGAAATATTTTAGGGAAAAAAGTATATTCTTCCATTTGCTTATCTCTTCGCCCCACTCTCCACCCAGTTCAGGAAAGTTTCTCTTAAATCAGCCTGATACTTTCAAGACTAGCATGGCTGTTGACAGTTTTATGCAACTAATACAGAAGATTAAAAAATAAACAAGCTCTGCAACTTTCTGTATTCTGGAGTCCAATGCAGAGGAAAAAAAAAAAAAGCCCTCTTGTGTGGGAAATGTAAAATGCCGCCTTGTCGGAGGGTGCTGGAAATATGATAGGAAGAAAATGACTTCCATACATCTAAATGACATTTGAAAGAACAAAAATCAAGGGCTGTTAATGTAGCTAGATGTTGGGATTCAGGTAATATGTCCTGTAATTCATTCTGACTGACAGTTGTGAGGAGAAATCAGAGTAAGGCTGACCAAACTACCATCCCTTGAAAAAAAAAATCGGCAACAGGACTTCAAAACTGATTCCTCACATATCAACCTATCTCCCCGAAGGGACTCCTTTCCAGCTAAATGCTGAATTGAATTCTGTACATCACATTTCTTGGTAGAGATTTAGTGCTTTAATTATATTTTTTATGTGTCACAGAACTGTAAACATAAATTATCCTTTTGTTTTCTCTATCTTTAAGGAAGAGCTTAGAAAAATAGTAACAATTAAAGGTGTATGTGATTCTTCTTTAAGTCTTTTCATTACTCGTGTGGAGGGTACAACAGTTCTCTGTATTTGGTGGCTGCAGAACATTCTGACCATACCTCCAGGACATCTCAGCAATGACTGGCAAGTTAAAAGTCATTTGATCAGCTATTTGTTTTGCTTACAGAAATGATGATTGTTTTGATATTTTTCTGTTTCTTCCTGAAATGCTTTGAACTGAGCATTCATTTCTATACCACACAGATAGATATTGCTCAGCTGCAGCATGGGCTGAAGGAAAATCACTGGGAATATTTTTTTAATTTCTAAAATACTTCAGTCAGAACATTGTGGCTCAGACTCCAAAAATCTTTTTGACTCAAATGTTGAAATCAATAATATAGGATAATATAGGCAGAGTTAATAATCTAACAGAACTATCTGGACATGTCTTTGCATATTAATACCTCATGGAGTGGAGTGAGATATTTTTAAATCCACTGGCCATTTTAAAGAATCCTCCAATTATATCGTGTCAATAGTTTTCTCCTACCTATACACAGAGCTACTGGTAATGATGAAGCTTGCCAGAAAGCTGTGCTACCAAAAGACCAACATCCCAGCTTGCACCTGGCTTTGTAGAACATGCCAACAATGCTTAATGTAATGGGTCACATCTGTCAAGGAGGATTACAAATTGTACCTGTAATGCCCTGTAATTAGTAACCCTCAAATGGCTCCAGCTGCTATTTCCCTGAACGTTTGCCTTGGTAACATCTCATAGGAAATGTGACTCAGAATGAAGAGTATTTAGGTCCAAAGGACACTGTAGTGAAATAGAAACATTTTCTTCTAATCTAAAAAATCCCTTTTTTTCTTGTCACTCTCACCAAGTTTACTAGAGGGTCTTTCACCCAGAGACCAGTATGGGATGTGCTTCAGCTTGCCGAGGAGAGATTTGGCTGTTGACTTTGTTTCAGAGCAAAATTCTCCCATGACTCATGAGAAAAGTAAATATGTCTGTTTTCTGTGTGTTAGGGTGATTTGAGAATGAATGTGAGTCTGTAACTGGAGACTTCACACTGAGAATTTGACCTTTTGCTTGCAAAGGAGACTTGCTATTTGGTTGGCTCATGGGTACATCTGCAAATGCTGGCATGCTGCATTGTGTTTGCAGATCAGAATCCATTACTTGCTGAGACCTAAGATGCAATATGGAAAATGTAGGTTTAAAAAATTATTTCACTAGTTTGACTTTCAGTACACTCTTCTGAATTTATTCGAGCAAGTTTCCAGTGAAAATTCACCATCTCATAAATGACTATCTAATAAAAATGAACTAAAACCAGACTCTTAACTTATACCATTCAATAAAAACTTGCTAAATGGATTAAAATTAAAATATGAAAATGAAACTATAAAATGATGAAAAGAAAATATAGGTATTTATTTTATTTATACACTCTTATAGTAGCAGCATATTTGTAGGCATAACTGCGAAGGTATAAATCAGGGAGGAAAAGATTGAGTTGATGCTGCAGAAAGAAACAAACATATTAAACACTTTTTGTATGTTAAAAATCCATGATAAATAAAAATGAAAGGAAAACAGCAAATGAGAAAATGTTTGCAGCAGATATTAAGTATAATTGGTCTACTTAAACAGTTCTTACAAGTTAATTTTAAAAAGATGGAAACTTGAATAGGAAAATGGACAAAGAACATAAATATATGTAAATCACAAAGGAAGAAACAAAAATGGCCAATAAATAAATGAAGAAACATTTATCTTCATTAGCAATCAAACAAATACAAACTAAATCCATCCATCACATTGGCAAATTTACCAAAGATTGATAATAACCTGTGTTAACAAAGGTTTGAGGAAACAGAACTTTCATATACTGAAGTCAGAATGCAAATAGGTAAGTATCTTTATGGAGTAACAAGAAAATATGTGTCTACACCTACCAAAATATTCAATTCTACTTGTCGGAAGTTACCTTCAGGAAATAATGAGAAATGTGTGACAAGCAGTGGTCATAAAAATGTTCATTGTACCACGGTTTTTAACGGCGGAAAATTATAAGAAAAAGACAGTAATAGATTGGTTAAATAAATTATCTATACTTGTAGATTGAAAGATTATGGAGTCATATAAAATCACATTGTAATAGAATATTTTTGACCTGAAAAAGCAACCACAATCCACAACCACAATCCAGGCTGTGTTTAAAGAAATGAAAACACCAGGCGCAGTGGCTCACACCTGTAATCCCAGCACTTTGGGAGGCCAAGGTAGGAGAATTGCTTGAGCTCAGGCATTCCAGGGCAGCTTGGGCAACAAAATGAGGCCCTGTCTCTACAAAGAATAAAAAATTAGCCAGTTGTGGTGGTGCATGACTGTAGTCCCAGCTACTTCGGAGGCTGAGGTGGGAGGATCACTGGAGCCCGTGAGGTTGAGGCTTCAGTGAGCTGTGATCATGCCACTGCACTCCAGCCTGGGCAACACAGCAAGACTCTTTCTGAAAAATAAATAAATAAAACTAAAAAATAAAAGCAATTTACAAAATGGTAAATAGAAAAAGATACTATATTTTATACACATACACACACACTAAGAAAGAGAGTGATTGAGACACAGACATGGATAATTCTAGACAAAGACATAGAGAAGACTAGAAGTAAATATTTCAAAATAGTGTCTTGGGGTGAGAGATAACAGGCATGTGACTTTTTTTTCTTTTCCCTTGAGATGTATTACTTTTGAGATTGGGAAATAGAAACTATAACAATTACCTATTAAAAAGACACATCAGGCTGGGCACAGTGGCTCACGCCTATAATCCCAGCACTTTGGGAGGCTGAGGCAGGTGGATCACTTGAGGTCAGGAGTTTGAGACCAGCTTCTCCAACATGGTGAAACCCCCTCTCTACTAAAAATACAAAAATTAGCTGGGCATGGTGGCACGTGCCTGTAATCCCAGCTACTCAGAAGGCTGAGGTGGGAGGATCACTTGAACGCAGGAGGTGGAGGTTTCAGTGAACCAAGATCGTGCCATTGCATTCTTGGCACGTGACAGAGTGGGACTCCATCTCAAAAAAAGAAGACATACAGCCCAGTTAGGGTAAGTATTGGCACTGATGACCTCGCCTTTGGAGTCTCACTGCCAACTTTTTTCATCCTTCTTTCTTTTTTTTTTGTCTTTTTTAGACAGAGCCTTGCTCTGTCACCAGGCTGGAGTGCAGTGGTGCGATATCAGCTCACTGCAACCTCCGCATTCTGGGTTCAAGCGATTCTCATACCTCAGCCTCCCAAGTAGCTGGGATTACAGGCACGCGCCACCACGCCCAGCTAATTTTTTTGCATTTTTAGTAGAGACGGGGTTTCACCATGTTGGCCAGGATGGTCTCCATCTCCTGACCTTGTGATCTGCCCGCCTCGGCCTCCCAAAGTGCTGGGATTACAGGCATCAGTCATTGCTCCCAGACTCCTTTCTTTAAGTCATCATGTCCTACAGACTTCTAGAGTCCTTAGTGTTTTCATTCACTCATCCATTCATTCCTTCATTCAGCAAACATTTGTTGCTTTATACCATGTGCCAGGCTGAGTACTTGTCCCCGGCCAATGCTCCATTCTGTAAACATTTCCTAGTTGTTTCTTGTCTATACTTATTTATCAGTCTGGGGGTCTTTCCCTCAGACCCTGTTAGGTGAATGATTAGTACATTTTTCTAACAAGTTCTCTCTGTGTTAAATAGATGATCTTAGTACGCTGCTTGAACTTTAAGGGGGACCTTAACTATCTTAACTTAAAATAGTAAGTGTGTGAAAATTGTAGGCAACTTTATGTAGATATATGCCTGCCAGATAATATCACTCTTTCCTTCTCACACATATTCTAACTGGGCAGCATGCCTCCAACTATGTTCCACCCTACAAGGCCTGGGCTCCCCATGTTAAGATTAGTTCTCTAGCCTGGTAGAGAACTTATCAAGCGTGCTTCTTGATATTACTAATGTATATAATTTCTTCTACTTTCTTTGTCCTGACATTCCCCCTCCTGTGGCTTTCCTAATTCCTGCCGTCTGCCCTGCTCTGCCTTCTGGAATTTATATCTGTTTAGTCTTTGACCTGCCCTCGTGACTCTGGCTTCCACACTTGTTCTGACCCAAACATCTGCTCAACTTTCCTCAGTGCCTGTGTAAGTTGTCTATCACTGCTGTAACAGATTTCCACAAATTTAGCAGCTTAAAACAACACAAATTTATTATCTTACAGTTCTGGAGATTCGAATTCCAGAGTGAATTTCACTGGGCTAAAATCAAGTTGCAGGTAGGGCTGTATTTTTTTTTTTTTTTGAGGCTTTAGAAGATAATCCACTTATTTGCCTCTTTCAGCTTCTAGAGGACCCTTCATTGCTTGGCTCATAGCCCTCTTCACCCATCTTCAAAGCCAGGAACATTGCATTTACCTGAACATTCTTCCGGAGTCATATCTCCCTCTACCATAGCCAGAAAATGTTCTCCACTTTGAAGAAACCGTATGGGTTGAATTGTGGCCCCTCAAAAGATATGTCCACATCCTGATCCCCAGGCCTTATGAATGTTACATTGCTTGGAAAAGAAGTTCTTTGCAGATGTAATTGTACATATTGAGATAAGATTATCTCAGATTATGGGGCTGGACTGTATATCCAATGAAAAGTGTCTTTATAAAAGAAAAGCAGATAGAGTTTTGAGATGGGAGAGGAGAAGGCAGAGAAGAGGAGGCAATGTGATCATAGAGGTAGAGATTTGAGTAATGCAGCTACAAATCAAGGGACACCTGCAGCCACCAGAAGCTGGAAAAGGCAAGGACAAAGGCCCCCTGGAGCCTCCAGAGGAAGTGCAGCCCTGCTGACACCTTGATTACAGACTTGTAGCCACCACAAACACAGTCTCAGGCTGTCTTTAATATTTTGCTTCCATCCTTACTTAATTGTCTTGGATCTGTATCCTGGATGTCAATGTGGAATAACAGAAAGCACACACACGTGGAGTCAGGCAGACCTCTGCTTAACCTCTGGCTCTTTATTTATTCCCTGTGTATTCCTGGGCAATTTATTCAACCTCTATGAGCTTATTTTCTCATCTTTAAGTCGTGGGTAATCATATGCACTCCATAGAGTCATTGTGAGGATTAAACTAGATAACATATATAACATGCCTGGTACATAGGAAGCATTTGATGAATGTTACCTTCCTTTTCCTATCACCCTATAATCTGTGAACCAGTAGTACTCTACAGTCTTGAAGTAGATGGTCTGGTAGAGCAGATATTTTTGTGTGGGGACTTTCTAATTTTCCTTCCAATCTCACTGTGTAGATGGCTTTCTTTTATTTTTTAAATTTCCCTTTATCTATATGAAGGCATGGATGACACATAAAAATTGTTTATAACCACTGTGTAGATAGCTTTCTAACCTGATTATACATAAGGTTTCCCCTGATGACATTGCATTTTAGTTTGAACTATGATTATACCTACACAACATTAAAGTTTCTGTTTGAGAAGGGGAAAGTCCTACCAAAACGGCTGTTTGGGAAAACACACTATAATAACAAATAAACAAATATTTATCGTGTACATACTATGTGTTAAGTGTTGTGGACATTAGGGAATGAGATTAACATAGGACTTATGCTTATGGAGTGAGGAAGACTGAGCAGTAACTAAGCAACTCTAGCACAGTTGTCTCTTGGTATCTATGGGGTATTGACTCCAGAACCCTCGTGGATACCAAAATCCAAGGATGCTGAAGCTCCTGATACAAAATGATGCAGCATTTGCATATAACCTATGTACATCTTCCAGTATACTTTAAATCATTTTTAGATTACTTATACCAAATGCAATGTAAGTCATCTCTAGATTACTTATACCTAATGCAACTTAATTTGAAGGCTCATTTCCATCAGGCTTCAAATGTACTGTAATCATTTGTATTATTTTAAAAAGTCAATTTTCTTGTCTCCCGTTGCAGCAAAAACTTGTTAAAAGAATTGTCTCTACTTACTGTCGCTATTGTCTCTTCTCTTATTGTTTCTTGAATCCACTTCAGTCACACTTACACCCCTACCACTTCACTGAAATGAAGCAATGTAAATGCTATGTAAATAGTCAGTATACTCATTGTTTAGGGAATAATGACCAGAAAAAAAAAAGTCTGTACATGTGCAGTACAGATGCGACTATCATAGACCTAACTACATTTTCAATTTGTGGTTGGTTGAATCCATGGGTACAGAGGGAATAGTGTGATTGGTGCCATGGTGAGCACAAACACAAGGAGTGCTTAACAGGAAATAAGGACTCCCTGGAGTAAGTAAAGTCTAAGTTGAGATTTAAATGGTGAATGGAAGTTAGCTATGTAGAGTCCCTCTTACCTTCCACAAAAAAGAAAGGGAGAAAAATATAAAGGAAATACTGTTTTAACAAATTTAATTGGTGTAAACATTAAGTTTAAAATTCTGGGTATCTAAATAGAGCCATTCTTGTTTTTGTTTCAACTGAAAAAATTTTTTGGATGTAGTTGCACTACTGAGATGGGAATGAATGCCCCATTGATAAAATTCTTTTAAGTCACTTGGAGAAAAAGAGGGCTTTTATTACATTTTGCACAGATGTCCCCAGCCGGCAGGTAGGGCCATTAGTCAAGATGTAAATACTATATCACAAATGTTCCTGAATACGAAGCCCTGATTGAGGAAAGAGAGTGGATTTGGACCAAGTTGTGTTCATGGTAGGATGTTGGGTAGGGAATGGTGTCAAATAGAAGACGTAGTTGCTGGTTTCTAGGAATAATAATAACCACAAAAATATGTTGTACATTAATTTATGTGCCAAATACTGTTCTAAGTGCTTTTTGTGTACTAACTAATTTAATTCTTCCAATGATTCTGTGAGGTAGGTAATATTACTATTCTTACTTTACAGATAGTAAAGACAGACTTACAGACAGACTTTACTACAGTCAGCAAGTAATAGAGCTGGGATCCAAGTCAAGACCACTTGACTTGAAAGCCTGTGCTCTTAACTCCTACAGTCAGTACTTTCCCCCTTGGGGAAAGAAGGGCTTTGTGGAAATGTAGGTACATAAATGACATATGAGAAGAGAAAACACAAGCAAATATCAGCATGACTGTATGGCCATATATCCATTAAGTGCCAAGAGATAGGTTGAGTGATTAGAGTTACTGAACTTGGGGTTGGGATGGGGTGGGCATTACTTCGTCAGGAAGGTCTACAGAAAAATAAATCTTAGGCCGGGTGCCGTGGCTCACACCTGTAATCCCAGGACTTTGGGAGGACAAGGCGGGTAGATTACCTGAGGTCAGGAGTTCGAGACCAGCCTGACCAACATGAAGAAACCCCGTCTGTACTAAAAATACAAAATTAGCCAGGCTTGGTGGTGCATGCCTGTAATCTCAGCTACTTGGGAGGCTGAGGCAGGAGAATCACTTGAACCCAGGAGGCGGAGATTGCAGTGAGCCGAGATCGCGCCATTGCACTCCAGCCTGGACAACAAGAGCGAAACTCCATCTTAAAAAAAATAAATAAATAAAATAAATCTTAAGCAGTGTTTTGTTAAGAGAGGAATGTAATTATAACTACTACTAGCTAACATTTTTTGAGCCCGTACTATGTGCCAATAAATATTTTAGATAATATCTAACTCAGTAGTCAAAATGACCTGAGGCAGATACTATTATATTTCTATTTTTAGACACAGAAATTGAGACACAGAGAAGGTAATTTTCCCAAGGTCTCAGAGCTCAACATGGGTGGAGCAGGTTTTGAACCAAGGCAGCCTGACTCTTCCTTAAATATACTGACTTGCTCCAGTAATTCTTCCCTCTCTCTCATGTCAACAATTTTTCTGTCTTCACGGAATCATTCCCATCAGCCTTCAAATGTGCTGTAATCATTTGTATTATTTTAAAAAGTCAATTTTCCTGTCTCCCTTTACAGCAAAAACTCATTAAAATAATTATCTCTACTTATTGTCTCTCTTCCCATTGTTTCTTGAATCCACCCCAGTCAGACTTACACTCCTAACACTTTGCTGAAACTGCTCTTGTCAAGGTCACCAGTGACCTCCTCATAGCTAAATGCCAAGGTCAATTCTCAGCTCTCATCTTACTTGAACTTTTAGCACTATTTCCTATAGCAGATCCTTCCTTTGTCTTCCAGGACATTATCCCTTTTTTTTTTTTTTTTTCCTATTTCCCTAGCTGCTCCAGTTTCCTTTTGCAGGTTCTTCATATTTCCAACTTCTTAATGTCAGAGTCCTAGACTGCTTCTCACTTCTATTCATAATCACTCCCTCAGTGATATCATTCTGTCTTGTGACGTTAAATACCACCTACATGCTGTTGAATCCCCGAATTTATATCTGCAGTCCAGATCTCTCTTCCAAACTCCAGATTTGTATATCCAACTGACTACTTGTCATTCCATTTGGATGTCTAATAGGAATCTGAAATTTAATACGTCCAAAACCAAACTGCTGATATTTTCTCCATAATCTGATCTTTTCATTGTCTAGCTCATTTCAGTTAATGGCCATGCAATCTTCCAGCTGCTTAGGCCAAAAACTTTGGCATCACCTTTGACTCTTCCCTTTTTCTCATTCCCTCACCTCAGTCTAAATTCAATCTTAATGATTTCACCTTCAAAATATATTTGGACTCTAACCACTTTTTACCAACTTTACTGCAATCATTGTGACATGTTTGGATTATTGCAAAAGCCTCTTAATGGGTCTCCCTGTTTACCCTTAACCTTCTAACCCACAGCAGCCTGTGTGATCTTGTTAAAACCTGAGTCAGAGCATGCCACCTTTCTTATCAAAATTCTGCAATGGCTCCTCATCTCATTTGAAGCAAAAGCTAATGTCTATACAATGGCCTATGGCCCTACCCCAGTAGTTTTTAATCATTACTATACATTAGAATCACCTGGAGAACTTTTTAAAAAATGTCTGGTCCTCACTCCCAAATAAAATGAAGCCATATCTCCAGGAGTGGTACTATGTAGTGTGGCCCAGGTATCTGCAGTTTTTCATAGTTCCTCAGGTGATTCTGAGAACCACAAAGGGTTGAGAGTTCCTGGCTTCGTTATATCTTGATCTTCTACTACTCACTATCCCTGGCTTATTTCTATTCCAATCACATTGGCCTGCTTGCTGGAGGATGCCAGGCATGCTCTTCCCTCAGAGTCTTGGCACTAGCTGCTCCCTCTGCCTAGTATGTCCATCCCCAGTTCCCATGACGGCTCATTCTCTCACCTTCTTCAAGTCTTTGCACAAAAGCAGCTTCTCTATGAAGCCTTTCCCGGTTCCCATTTCAAAGTGCATTAATCTTTTCTGCTTTATGTTCATCTATAGCCTTATCATCTTAAATATTATGGTTTTACTTACTTCTTTTAGTGTATATCTCCCCTAGCTAGAATGTAAGCAGGCTCTCTGTGGGCAGGGATTGATCTGTTTTGTTTACTGCCATATCTCCAGTACCTCGTGCATAGTATCCATTCAGTAAATAATTGTTGAGTAAATGAATTATTTGACAAAATAACACATAATAAAGCAAGATTAGGGTAACAAGGCATCCAAGTAAAATGAAGAGCAAAGGAAAATCCAGGTAAGTAGTTAAGTCTATTTGCCTTTAGTTCGGGGGCAAAGAGGTGTCCACGAACTGAGTCTATATGCTCACTAATAAAATTTGAGATTGATTCTCAAGCTAGTCGAGAGGTCCTCGCATTTTTTAAGTCCATGGACCTTTTTGTTAGTCTGGTGAGCTTATGGAAGTCTTTTCAGAATAATGTTTTTAAATAGATAAAATGAAATCCATAGAATTAAAAGGAGACCAATTATTTTGAAATATAGTTAGAATAATTTTTAAAGGTTGTAACATAATAATATATGTGCCTCTATATTAGTATGTTAAAATCAGAAGTCAGCAACCTTTTTCTCTAAAGGGTTAGATAATAAATGTTTTCAGCTTTGTGGGCAATATAGTCTCTTGGAACTACTCAACTCTGCTATTGTAGCATGAAAGCAGCCAAAAATAAAATATATATGTGAATTAGCATGACTATCTTCCGATAAAACTTGAGCTACAAAAGCAGGCAGCAGGCAGTTTTCCAAATAATAAGGTCTACTGATTGGTCTAATAACCATGATGATTTTGAAGTGGCAGTGATCCTAAATGATATTTTGAGATATCTATTAATACAACACCTGTAATGTGATATAAAAATTTTATGATTTTTGTTGGTGACAAAGTCACAGGTGCTGCTAATATTAACTATGATTTATACATTCATAGTTGAAGGAAACACTAAGTTATAGTTAGAAGTCAGTAAAATAAAGATGTAATTTTTCCCATCCAAATTCACAGACCCCCTAAATTCTATTCATGGACCCCAGTATAAGAACCCCTGAGCTAGGAGTCTTAACAGTTCAAAATACACATATTAACAACAGAGTACGATTTAACTCAGAATGAATGACAATCCCTTCTGAGTTGAATAAGTTTAGAATAGACCCAGATCCTGGTCACATATAGCTTTGTGGTGGTTGTATCGGCTGATGGCAAGAATTGATCTCCACAATATCCCACAGCCCCTAGTAAAGGGTGTCAGGAGCAGCTACTAGATAGAAACAAGCGTAGAAGGAAGTGAAGAGGGCTGAATTTGATTGTTTGAAGCGCAGAGAAGGAATGAGCAGGCAGGGATCTTCCATCAATTTAAAAATTCTGAGGAAGTTGCACAAACTTATCGAATTGTCAAGATTTGCAGGCATTGATGAGCCTGGCTCTGTACATACATACATACAATGAAAAGGAGTATTATTAAGGGAAGCAGTGGAAGGCCCATGATCTTTTCTGGAAAATGGCAGATCCCTTCTCTATAATTCCTACATTACCCAGAAGCCTCCAACTTCTTAGAATTCCTAGTTTAAAACTGCAAATATCCCAGCAATAACTTTCAAACACCACAATTTCCGCTGATATTGCCTCATACCCAATTCGGCTTTATAGCGCATTTCCAATGTAATTATAGCTACTGCATTGATTGGGTCAGAGAATCTGTGTGGATTTCTAACCAGAGCCAAGCAAGAACTTTTTCAGGACCCAGAAACTTACTGCCCTTTAGAGTGGTAGTTAAGCAAAAAAGAAAAAACCTGGTATTTTTAATTTATGGCAATAATAGAAAAATTGCTAGGTACTTTTGATGAAGGAGTTTAAAGTGAATACAACACTGCATATATTGACTTCATATTTCAGTGCACATCCAGATTTATTGATTAGAGAAGGACTGACTCAAACCAAGTTTGATTTGATAGAAATCACAGTCTGCTTATTTATCATGTGGAGAAAATTTACACATCTACCTAAGCATATGGGTATTACTTATTGACTCTGAATTAAGACTTGGCTGAGTGTCAAGTTTCCACTGGCAGTCGGTAGACCCCTTTTGAGAAAATTCTTGTTTGCATTTGAGCAAGAAACCATGAAAAGAACATTTTGGTTGTTTAAACGCCCAAAAGTACTTTGAAAAATCAAAATTTAGTACAATATTGTTAACTGGTATTTGTGGTGATACTAAGATTGTTGGCTGAATGAAGTTTTCTTTTATTCTATTTATAAAGAAAGCAAATGAAGAATAATGTTAACAAGAGGACAACATTTCAAGCACTTTAGTTATACTCATTTATAAGTAAATATTAGTATACCAATTAGAAATCATTCTCTAATAAGGCAGGATGTTAAATAGTCTGGGAACAACCATCCAAAAGCAGTCTCTTAAGTAACTCTACTTAGAAGTACTTGGTTAAATTAGCAGTAACTTAGCTAATATTTGTGAAGTACTTAGATTATGCCAGAACGTGCTACATATTTTTCACAGATGGTCTTTTAAAACCTTTAAAAAATCCCTAATAAGTAGGTATTGGTATTGTTCTCATTTTACGTTTGAGAAAAGTGAGTTTCAGAGAGGCTAAGTGACTTGCCAGAGGTCTCACAGACGATACATAGAGATGGAATAAAAACTGGCTCCACTGGGTTCTCCAATTTGCGAGTTCTTGAGTGAATTATTCCCCCCTCACAGTGAGGAGGGAGTAGGGAAATCGGGAAGAGAAAGAGCAGATTAATAATATTTAACTGAAAATCCTAAATTTCGCATCTTTCAGGAATTAATCACTCAGGGCACTGGTTCCTAACTACAAACCAAGTGGCATTAGATTTTGGAAGAAAGGGCTTAACCCATTTTGCTACTGGTTATTTTCCTTCAGCACAACAACTGCATTGCAAGGGAAATAGCTGCTCACAAGTGTTAAGGGCCTTATGACTGTTCAAATGCCCTTTTAATACTGTTTATGCTGGCAAGGGTACATTACAAATGAAATACAGGAGAGGAATAATTCAGACTCCTTGGATGGTGGCATTTTGTAAACCTCAAAGCCATAGTACAAATCTCTCTCAAACCTCTGGAAATCCGTCTTCATAGCAGAGAGAGTAGGTGGGAAGGGGCTTGCAAATCCTTTTCAACCTGACAGCTCAAAAACCTAACTTGTTTTCTGATTCCTCAGCCGTGACAGGTCGGTGGCAGTGTATTTTTTACTTCAGAAGCTAAGAACTTTTGCTAGAATATGGAGGCCAGAGAAACTGGGCTTTAATGCTAGATTCTGCACAGGGAAGACAAAGGAAAAAACAAGATGAAATATATGGCAGGTCTGTTCTGGCGTTTTTGCATAAAATGCGTTTGATAATAAACATTATATTTTGAAAGTCCCTGTGCCTACCATCTGTATACACCCATTTGCTCCACTTAGTTAACCTATTCCTAATGCTTACTCCTCAAGGAAGTGTATCTCCACCCAATTTGAGGTGGCAAATAACCTGTCCGCCCCCAAATATTACTCTACCACCTGGCTACTGAGCCTGAAATTTCCACCATGTTTCATTTATTCTAACTTTATCTACTTACTACATCTGTTTATCCGTTCAGCTACCCACCAATCTATCAAAAAATATCGTCTGCTCTGTGCCAAGCACTCTGTTGCGTTCTGGAAATTCATCGATAATTAAAGCAGACGTGGCTTTTGCCTTTGAGTGTACGGCCTATTGGGTGAGACACAATAAACATGTAAAGAGACACAGAAGTGATTCACTTTAAATTGTGCTATGTGCTGTGATGAATATGAATGCAATGGGTGTCATGACAGAAGATACCAGGAAGGGATCTACATAGTGTGCTCAGGTGTCAGTTCAGTTGAAACTTTTTTTTTTTTTTTGAGACAGGGTCTTTTTCTGTTGCCCAGGCTGCAGTGCAGTGGCGTGATCATAACTCACTGTAGCTTCGACCTCCTGAGTTCAAGCGATCCTCCTGCCTCTGCCTCTCAAGTAACTGGGACTACATGCATGTGCCACCACACTTGGCTAATTTTTAAATTTTTTGCAGAGATGGGGTCTCACTATTTTGCCTAGGCTAGTCTTGAACTCCTGGCCTCAAGTGATCCTCCTGCCTTGGCCTCCCAAAGTGTTGGAATTACAGGCATGAGCCACCACGACTGGCCTCAGTTGAAACTTACATTCTACTAGAGGGAACTCCATTTAAAGTACACATACAGCTGGGTGTGGTGGCTCATGCCTGTAACCCCAGCACTTTGGGAGGCCAAGGCAGGAGGGTCCCTTGAGCTCAGGAGTTTGAGATCAGCCTGGGCAACATACCTAGATCCCATATCAAAAAAATTAAAAATTAAAATATAAATAAAATACACATATACCATGTAGCAGGGGTAATGCACTAACTTACTAGGATGGTCACATTCACAGAGGATAGGACTCTGAGGGCATGGGTCTCAGAATAGATCGGTTTTCTTGGTAGACTGTGGGTCAGGGAGAAGAGAAGTAGACTAACTGAATTCCTTCTGTGTGCTAGGTTCTCTACTAAGTGTTATTTAAAAGGTTATCTTTCCTCATTCCAACCTTAGCACCAAGAGGTAGACAGGCATCAACTCCATTCTATGGATAGAAAAGCAGTTTCTGAGAGGTTAAGCAATTTGACCAAGGTCATAAGGTTAGTTGGTAGCAGACCCTAGGAGTAGGAAAGCTAGAGTGTTGTGTGTGGGGAGGGGTAGGGGGTTGGATAAAATCTAAGGCCTACCAAAAGGAAAACAGAGGCAAAAAAAAAAAAAAAGTGGGAGAGAGGGATATGGTGTCATTAACCAAACATGAATTAAAAGACCTGGTCCTGTCTTTATATTGGTTACAATTTACCTGCAGAAAGATGAGGAACTCATGATAGAGGGCAGAATATAATAAGCAATACTAATAGTCAAGTCCAAACTGTGCGTTATGACTGAGGAAGACAAACAAGAAACATACAAGGGAGGAGTCGGGAAACTTTGAAAAGGCTACCGGGCGGAGGTTGTCAAAGCCATTTAAAATGGAGACTTTCTTTAAATACAGTGCTTGCTTCCTTTTGCTTGGATGAAGTAGTTTTAGATTTCAAGCAAGTTAGGTACAAAACAATGATTACTGAACTGTCTGGAAGGTCAACAGACACATTATGATCATTGAGTTATGAATCACTGAAGGCTATATGGGTCCAGGCAACATCCCATCTGCGGGTACTATTTCAGGTCGAAATATATAATATCAATTGTTGTCCCCAGCTCCACTTCCCGTCACTAAAATGTGACAGTGATTAAATGCAAAATGCAAATATTACAGTATGTAAGTACAAATTTAAAACAATGGCCTCTTGTCAGACAATATGGAAAGGCAAAATTGCATGGAATTTGTTATTATACTTGCAAATGCAGCAATATTTACAATGGGTTGACACAGAGCTACATAACCCAATACAAGGCGAAGGAAGAATTATGGAAAGCAGGAAAGGAAAATTGTGAACGCGGAAGAACACTGCCTTTAAGGAATCACAAAGGAAGGCATGAAGAGGGAGGAAAACAGTTTCAAGGTCAGTGTTCCTCAGATATTTCGGAATAGCCCCTATGCTCCTAATTTCTTTTATGAATCAAAGCAAAGGCCAGAGGATCAGTTTTTTGAAATTTGCTTATGGCCTAACGTCCTCAGTGTCAACTCTACTTTCTTAATTGTCTTATACTTCTTAAATCTCTCATTTTTCTATGAACCATGAGATCCACGAGGCCAGAAACCATGTCTGTCTTGTTCACCATTCTATTTCTAGCATCTAACAGTGCCTGGCACGTAGTGCCTGCTCAATAAATATTTGATATTTGAACGAATAATTGTTCTCCTCGCTGCCTTGAAAGCTCTCGTGGCTTTCCTCCCCTACTAAGAAATTGCCTCCAGGCTCTGTATCTCTCCTTATCCAATTATTTTCACTAAAACCTGCTTATTTTATATCTTTTTCCCTCAGGGACTCTCTAAAGAGAGAAGATTTTAACAATAAGATTAATAGTTTCAGGCACTGCATTAATCTGGGTCCAACCAGAAAAATAGAAAACCACTGTAAATATTTAAAACAGAGGAAATTTAATGCTGGGAACCAGTTACACAGATGGTGGGGATACACATAAGGACAGTCTTGCCTCCCAGATCAAGAGTATGTTGAAAGCAGTTCTCTTGATGCATAATCCTGTTATGAGCTCACGCAATCTAAGGGTTGGAAAGAATCTTAAACTTCGTTAAGCTCCAGCTCATCAGATGGCTGTTGTGCTGCAGATGGCTATTGCCTACTCCAACATCTCTTCTTCTCTTTCTCCTCAGGCACAGAATGCCTATTTTTAGATGAACACATTTCTACCCAGAATCAAAGATATTCTGTTTTTCTGACCTTCCTTGCAGCTAGCCAAGGCCATGAGACTAACTTTTAGGCAATAATATGTAAGCAAAGGTGTCACGTGGGACTTCCAGGGAGGTTTCTGAAAGGGAGTGGACACATTCAAGAGGGGCTTCTTTTGGTTTTTCTTCCTTTCCTCCTTTTTGAGGCCTATAGTGAAGACATGTTGTTGGAACTCCATGGGCCCATGAAGTATCCTTGCGGGTAGAAGACATGGGATAGGATGATACAACAGGAAGACAGGACCCTAGGTCCGTGATGACACTAGAGAGTTACCCTGTAGCTTTGGACTGCCCACTTCCAAATCACTTTCACATGAAAGAAAAATAAACTTCTATATTATTTAGCCATTGTTGTTGAATTTTCTGATCTTTTGCTTTCTTTCTATTATATACAACTGAATCTAATCCTAACTAATCCAGTTATATTATTTTTATTGTATCTGAGACAAATGGCCATTTAACTTTGGCTTGGATACTTCCTGTGGTGGGAAACTTACTAATTCTTTGGGTGGCCTATGTATCTTTGAACAGCTACTACTAATGAGAACTTTTCTTAACTGACTGCAAATTTATATTTATTAAGATTTTACTTAAGGGTCTTTGAATGGTTTTGGGTCACAAAGAACCTTCAAATTATGTTTTTATGTCACGTGTTTGAAGATGTGTCATGTTCCTTGGAGTCAGCTCATCTCCAGTTTAAATTATCTCCAATTCTTTCAACTACTCCCCACAAGACCGTTTCTTCATTTCAACAAGCTTAACCTAGCTTCATGTATTAGTTCACAGAGCAAGCCCTATGGAAAAGAGCTCCAGGCTATGAGATTCAGCAATGTTGCCTGCAGCCCTATATATTTAATTGATTCAAATGAATTAAGGAAAAGGTACTTTCTACTTGTTCTAGTCTAAATTAGCAGCCTGAAGTTTACATAATGGACTTCACTGTTTTGGGTGGGCTAAAACTGAGGTTAAAACAAACACGATTATTTAATCCTATACTACATTATAATCAGCGTGTTCAGCAACAGACTTAAAGTTTTAATTCATTATTAACTACATTTAATCAGCGTGTTCAGCAACAGACTTAAAGTTTTAATTCATTATTAACCACATTGTACACAAACCAGCTTCTCCTTTTACATAGTAAGAGGCAACATTCCCAGAGTCATTAACTATTGCTTAATCTTTTAAAACAAAACTCCCTTCTTAAATGTTTTCTGTGGATGTAGCCAATTCAGACTGTTGGGCTCTGATCTCCAGGGCCGTCTGCTTAGCACCTGTCGATCACTTCTAGTGGCAACATATACTTGGAGTCTACTGAGAAACCGCTTTCCATATGTGTTAGAAGAAATTTATAGTCTCTCAAAATGTGCGTCTAAGAGTTATGTTTCTCCCCCACCACCCAACTAGAAGAGTGGCAAGTGCCATTGACTCCTACCTGTCAAATTCAATAAACTAATTTTTTTTGTCATCTCAGCTGACACTTCTATGGCATTTCACCCTGTTGACTACCTCATTTTCAAAATTATCTACTCCTTTGGTTACCAACATGGCATCCCTACTGGTTCTTCTTCTGTATGGCCATTTCTCAGTTTCCTGTGCTGGGTCCTCTTCCTCTAATCACCACTTAATTGTTGCTGTTCTTCAGAGCCCTGACCATGGTCATCTGTGCTTCTCATTTTGCACCTTTACCCCAGACAATCCCATCTACTTCTATATAATCAGCATAGGCTGATGACCTTTTAGTCTGTATCTCCAGCTCTGACCTCTCTCTTGAGCTCCAAATCAGCATTTTCAACTGACACAGGGGCAGCGCTCTTGATGACGCACAGGCACCACAAACCATGAATCTTCAAAACTCATTATCTCACCACCCACAACTCAGATACTCAAGCCAAAATCAGAGAATCAGGCACTTTCTTACCTTTCTGTAGTTATTCCTGTCAATAAACATGTCATTTAGAGATGTGAAAACCGAGGCTGAGTGCTCAAGTAGCTTGTCTATAAATCCCTCAGCTACTACAAGACAATTTTTTAAAATTTATTTTTAAATTTTCTTTTTTTCCTTTTATTTGTTTTTTCATTTTTTTTCTAAGCCCATACCTTACAAGGACACTACAAGACAAATTCTAACACATTTCAGTCTAACTCTGGAGTTGGAACTCTTAACTGTTATGCTAAATTCCCCTTACTAGGTAGCTCTATTATAGAATATTTTGTCTTCATCTTGAAAATCAGAGAGCAAGACCCTGAGGGAAGAGAACACTAAAGAGGAAAAGGTTGTTGAAACATTAGGTTAGGAGGGGAGGTGAGGTTCCTGAACAACCGGGAGAAGTAAAAGCTCAAAAAGTGCAGGGAACAAAAGGCAGTTGAAGGAAAAAGGGCGAGGAGCCAGGGCAGAGCAGGAAGGGCCTCAGGCCAAAACAGTCTTTCTTAGGGTCTTACTGAGAGACAAGTGACCTCACTAGGATTCAATCAAGCTTGTAGGTAAGTGGTTTCCAGGTGGGAAAGGAAAAAACCTTTTGGTAATCCCAAACTTTGATTTCCACATAACTTATACTGAAATCAAAAGGGCCTATTGACTGATACACATGAATGGTAAACATGATGAATAGCTGCAAAACATAATAATTGGCATTACTTTGGAACAGAAGCAAAGGTACAATTATTATAGCCCATTCAACCATGAAAATTATAAGCAAATTGATAGTAAAATAATTATTCTCAAAATATTTTTTTCAACAGTTTTATTAAGCATCTTTCTATTGTAGTCATTTCTATTTCTTCTGCTCCAAACTCTGTCAGCCACTTTTTTTTTTCTGGCTTTACACTTAGCAACCCATTAGGGATGGAACTCAGTTTCAGTACACAAAAGGCTTTGGGACAGCAAAGGTCTTTCATCTTAACGCTCTCTCAGTATCCGCTGCTTGACCAAGTAGATATATTCCAACAATGTTGGCTAGAAGATAAATTCTATTTTGCTCTTGCCTTACATTAGAATGCTGAGGATGTGTTCCCATGAGTTCCTCCCTCCTTGTACCCCACCGAGTGGAATGTTAAAAATACGGAGAAAGGTAGGTATCAAGAAGACATTTCTTAGACGGCACTGATGCCATGATTATTTGGGGGTGGGGGAAAGGTGTTTTGTTTGGGTTCTTTCTTCTGCCATAGGTCTACTGTTCCTCTTACCCTTCTTCAGGAAAATAATTTATTCTAAACCTGTTATTCTAAACCTGTTTGTCTTCACTCTTCTTATGGATCTAAATAGTATCTAGAAAGTATAGGTGTGATGCTGTATCTCACCACTAAGTGCTATGGTTTAATACAAGTTACTCCAGCATGAAAATTCCTTACATTATATTCTTAGCTACTTTAAAAAGTAAGGTAAATGAAACTTCTTTATCGATATCTAAATTAGAACTCAGGTAAAGTGAATTTACTTAAAACAAGGAGTAAGGTAAATTTATTTAAAACAAGGGAACATTTTAGTTAAAGCTCAGATTTCTATCACCTCCTTCTAAATGACATTGTCAAAATGCTTTCACATGGCTTATGGTTTCATTTATAAAGTAGTTAGAAAAAAGCCCAATACTTAACCCCAAATAGCTACTGATTTGTTTTTGAGGCAACTGAGGCCGTACAGCCTTTATAAATTGATTAAAAGGCAGGAATGATAATTTCTTTCATGTGTCTCAGTTTCTAAATGCCAAGTTTGTTATCCTTAGACTACGCATATAACTTCTGGGTTGTTATATTTAAAATAATAACTTACTGCTGTCCTGTTTTCTTATAGTATTATATGAATTTATGGATTAATAATCAGAAAATGCTTTCTGGATGAATCTGGCTTTTGTTTCAAGGTGTCTAGCAGGCACACAATGATATAACTAGCTTATGAATTCTGAATTTTTATTTCCTTTCTCTGAATTACTTTGTCCTTTTCTCATGTTTTTATAAGAATTTAAGGCCTGCCAGATTGGATCATGCCAGTATTTCCTATAGCCTAAGATTCTACCTTCAACTGTGGCAGTAAGATAAATTTTGTGGTAAGATGGATATATTTGCTTTTCATGACGGCAAGCTTAAAAGCTTAGGAACAATCCCTAATAATCTTTTTTGCCCATATTTTAAAATTGTTCTTATTATTTTTAAATTGGCAAATTAAAACTATATACATATATGGTATACAGCATAATTAAAACATGTATACATTGTGCAATGGCTAGATCAAGCTAATTAACATATGCATTACCTCATAGACTTATCATTTTTTTGTGGTGAGAACACTTAGAATCTACTTTCTTAGTAATTTTCAAGTATACGATACATTGTTATTAACTACAGTCACCATGTTGTACAATAAATCTCTTGAAATTATTCTTCCTGTGTAAATAAAATTTTGTATCCTTTGATTCCTAATAACCTTAACTCCTCTCCAGTCGTTAAGGATCTGTCATACATAATTTTTTGTTAACATCATTGTAACCTTCTTAGATTTTTCATTTGGATTACTATGTTTTTCTACATGCTGATAAACAACTGATTTGACTAAAATTTATCCACTGAATTGCCTGATGTATTGACAGAGTAAGCTGAATGTTTTGGCATTTTATAGATGTAGCCAAAGGCACACACCAAACAAGCAAACAATGGGGAATATACTTGTGACAGTCTGGCTTGAGGGTACTGTCAAGCTCCCCTGGCATTCCAGAAGATCCCTTTCCAGGGAAACCGAAGGGCATGGCAAGACCAATTATCAGATCAGGTCAGCATCAAATTTCAATAACCATGGAAAAAAAATCTAGGAACTGGTGGCAGACCCGAATCAGGAGCTAAGGACCAGGTGGTATCAAACATATATGAGGGTGTGACTTCTCTGACCTTTTTATGACATTTGACCTTGATGGTCACTTGATTTCAAGATAAGAGTTGGGAAACTCCTGTGGCTTGGGCCATATGCTTCCGGATGATTCAGTCACTGACAAAATCACTAATGGGGGAAGATATTTATAGAAGTGTAGAATCCCAAACTAATAAGGAATGGGCCTGCTCTAATAGTTACTGACCACATTTCACTTGCACTATTAGATTCCTTTTTGAAGACTGTCTCTTAAAGGCATGGTTTCAGACTGCAGTCTGAAAAATGAGTTTTCAGAAGAGGATTACTAGTGAGATGAAGGGACTCCAAGTCATGACATAAGGAACCCAGGATGTTTAATTATGAGTAAAATACACTTAGGGAGGGTTATATTTTAGAGGAGGGATCAAATTTGTCCTGCGTGGCTACATATAACAAATCTAGGAACAGATTTCAGCTTGATATAAGGAAGAATTTTCTGTGAATTGGATCAGTGCTAACAAGAATGGGCAGCCTTAATAGCATTGCCTGTTATCATAGGTCTTTGGATACACTGATGTAGGGTACACAATGGGCAGGAAGAGGGTAGAGGGGAGTTCTGAAGTGTATGAATGCTTGGGCCAAGTCAGTCATTAGTAGACCACTGGATCTGTATGACCAGTTAGTGAAGATTCAAGAAAAAAATGCAAATACTGATATAGATTTCCAACTTCTAATTTTTTTAACGAAGTGAGGCTTGATAAGGTTTTAGGGGGGCAATGGATAACATTTTCCTTGTCTTCCTGAGTCTGAAATACATCAGAATTTGGAGCCAGAATGCCTGGGTTTGAATATAGACTGTCATTTACTAGCTGAGTGACCTCAGGAAAATTCTTTAAACCTTCTGTGCCTCAGTTTCTTCATTTGTAAAATGGGGATAATAATACCTACCTCAAGTATAAAGCCTGTGAACAGCATGTTGTTCATAATAAATGCCTTCACAGTGTTAGCTATTAGCTCTTAATTGGCATACGGATACAGAAGTCAGCTGAAAGATAAAATGTCACCTTTAGCACGGATAAAACTGAAGTGGAGATTGTGGATTTAGATCTTCAGCCAAATGGGTGTACTAATACGTCATCCCTGATCAGTTTACCCATTCAGTCATTGACCCATCTGTACAACTATAGGTCTTCTCCATAGAAGTTGGTTCTTTCCTGTTCGGCACAGAATGTGGGCATTTTGTGGATAAGATGGCTCCAGAAAGTGAGAAACTCAGAAGGGGCCAAGTCAAAGACACTCACTTTTTTCTTTGAAACTTACTAAATAAAATAATCCACTTTTCCTACCATGGTGAGGAGTAAATGAAGAGTAGGGAAGGTAGGAGTATTTTTCTAGTGGAGCTCTCTTTCCGTGTAGATATGAGGCAAAAAAATGATGGTTCACCTTCTAAGGAGAACACTAGAGAAAGAAGAAAAAACAAACTATCATTTAAAACACCATCATTTCATACCCCAAAAGTAGAAAGGACATAATCTCAGAGTGCAGCAAAGTCCTTTAATACATTTAGCTTTCTACCACATTGCCCTTATTGTTTTACAGACCTGCAAGATTTCATTAGCATTTTGCACAAGTCCCTGAAACTAGCCTTTGGGAGCCACTGAAGTAGATGAATTTTCAGGTCCTTCTAACCATGAGATGCTTTAATTCTATGATAGAATTTCACTTGTACCTGGACCGCAGAAGAGAACCAAGGGACTGGACCTAGGTCAAGGGACAGGCAGATCCTGAAAATCTGTTTGTGAAAGGGTTGGCAGTCAGGCCCAGAGCACAGTACTTTTTCTCCTTGGAATTCTTAATCATATTTCCCAACTGTCAATATGGAGAAAAATTTATCTAAAAAGGCCAGAGGGTTGTCGTGAGGAGAACTCGATGTTGAACCTCTGTGCCCAGCCTTGAGCTTTGGGCTCTCCATTGCCAGCCTGTGCACCATAATAGTTGGAAGAAAAGACAGAAATGCCAGTTTTGGCATCTCTCTCGGTAATAACATTTCAAACGTCTTTGCTTTTTTTGTCGTAACATTTTATTACCAGCTTGTAGTTCTTCTCATCCCATGTGTGGTCCCATGTCCCTGCTTGTGAACTGTTGAAGCTACATTGTAGCAAATTGAAATAGAAAACCACATATCCAAGGTGATTTATCATTAATGTGAAATTCTATCCTAACCTGAAAGTCAAAGAGCAGGAATCCCAAGCTGTTTCAAAATTCATATTACAAGATAGACAATCAGATGCCCCAAACCACAACATCTTGTACTCTATTAATCGTACACTGACAGAGCCCTTTGGTTGCGTTTGTATTTCCAAATAAATACAAACATATGTCACCATTTTTTATTGATTTTGGACTTTCCTAGGAAGGAAACACTGTTAAATTATAATAAATGGTGTCAACTAAAACAAATAGTGCAAAACCCATTAAGAAGGCATTTGTTGCAGAACTTGGTTTGATTTGTTGGCGTCAGTTGAAATCATGTCAAAATAATGTCTCCGGAAACCAAATAAAAATTTGTTTGCAAATTTGTCTGCGGCAAGCATTTCTAGCACATAAAAATCCTTAAGAATCAATATGGTTTTATTCAGTATGCAAATGTATTGAAAAGCATTACGGCAAAAATTCCATTGCTGAATTATATGATAGTGTTAGTGAATTAATAAATAATAATAGATGATAAATAATATAGGGACTGAACTAGATAATACATTTATGAAGAAGTAGAGGGAGAAAAAGATTAAGGGGATAGTCTTGGGAGAGGATCAATTTTCAGATAAGCTAAAATAACATTTTATATTCAGAAAATTAATGGAGTTTTGTCCTGTAACTCACAAAGTCCAGTTGAAGTAAATTTCACTGCAGCCTCTAAAAAGGAAAGGAGATGCAAATTGCCTAGTTCTGAGGTGATAACCATTGGAGTTCTAATATGAATCAGTCTGCATCTATGATTTGCATGACTGTGTTTGCCTTCCAGGTAATTGGGAATTTAATTGCTATCAGGATAAAATTTGAGTGTTATTTGCAAATGATATCAATGCAATGTATCCCAATGTGCGTTTTTGAGTCATTGTAATTAGGGAAATGGGAGGGCTGCAGCTGGGGCTGGACTTCAGTATAGAATTTAAAAAGAGCTTATCTTCAGCATACTCCAGATTCTCTTCTGCTACTACCATCTTGTTCCTCACCTTACAGTGGTGTTCGAACTGCATCTGACCTTTTTGTCCCTCTCTCTGTTTCCTCCTCACACTGAAACAGACCCCTTCTAATCTCATTCCTGATATGTTTAAAGGAGCTCGTTAATGTCTTTATCCTTTACCTCTCCCAGATACTTACCTTCTCTTTTTGCAAGGTAAAAAAATAAAAAACCCAAGCCGAATCTCAACCACCATCTACTATCACCATAGTTTTATAAAAAGAAGGGCGCTTTAATGCCTCCCAGCCCCCAAATAAAAGCAGGAAGGACATCATCTCAGAAAAATAGACAGCTTTTTAACTGAATACATTTAGCTTTTTGACAAACTCTCATTACATTGACCCTATTTTTTGTAATTTTGTTTTTTAAAAAAGCCAAATTTTATCACAGCCCAGGACTATTTTGTAAACTGATGCCTGAAAACTGCTTTGATGTTGCAAAGGGAAGGGGTACTGATTTTCTGTGGTGGGGTAAAGTATAGTTATGGAACAAAGCAGGATGAAGCTAGGAGGTTCATCTTAGGGATCAGACAGTAACAACAGCCTCTGGGGTAAAGTAGAAAGAATGCATGGAATATAGGGATGACAAGTAAGGCTGTATCGGTGGGGAAGCATGTTGGAGAGGGTCATAAGGGCTTTACAAACATGGCTACGGAAGGGGAAATGACTATAGGTTCTTCCCATGGCTCTTACAACCTCTTGACATGAATGGTTAGAATTGTAGGACTTTGTATGGTGCGGCTGGCCTTTTGCTGGCCATATCACACTGTGCAGCCAGCTTCCTTGTTGCAGTGATTGGATATTGCAATTCCTCTTCCTCTGTAAGCACCACTGATATAAGCCCGTTTTGGGTTGGCAAGACAGCATTTTTTATTGATTTGAATTCTGCAAAGTGTTCTGTAAGCAAAGTCTTCCAGAATTAGGGAGAGCAAAGTTGCTGAATTATGCATATTTTATATGTACATAGTATATTTGTACGCGTGTGTGTATTCCAACTTCTAAAACAGATTATACCAGTTTCTTTTTTTTTTTCCTTTGCAAAAAAAAAAAAAAAAAGGACCAAAAGAGCTCAATCAAAGCTTGAACTAAGTGCTGTCAGGGTTTCAGCTTTGCCGTTGTTAGAAGCATCCTGAGGAAAAATTCAACAGAACAATGCCCTGTTGTTAGTTGTGAGTGAAATCTACAGACCATCAGAGGGAGTACTTTAGCTGCTGTGAAAGGGCTCAGAGGGAGACAGATAATAAATGTACAACAATCCAATGTCAGAAATGATCACTATTGCAAAATGAGACTGAAAGCCTATTTTTTTTTAGCAATTTCTACAGATGAAGTCCCACCTTTGGCCATGGCCAAAATTAGCTGGATAATTCTTTGAATCTGGCTAATGTGGAATCTTGCAAGGACAAAGAGGATTTGCTCACGAACTGGTAAGAGAGGTACTGGTCATGCATGCTTAAATGTGCTAATAGTTCTGGTCTTTAATGGTACAGACTTAATGAAGATGATGTTATGCATTTTTAATTGTTCGCCTATGATTTGACATTAGCCATGCCTTTCTAATATGAAGATTTGTTGGCCAGAACTGACATTAGCTGAAAATGGATCTTTAAATTGTCAGTTCCTCCCACATCTTCCTTGCTTTTGTTTTCCCTAGTGCCTTTCAACTGAATTGATGAGCCCTATTTGCAGGCCCAGATCACCCCCTACCACTTTCCTAAATCAATGTTTAAAATGGCAGAAAATATATCAACAACCTCAGACTAAGTTAACAGGGCATGAAACACTGAGCCGGGAGTGAGCTTTGTGCGTTCATTACACCCCTGAATTGCAGTGCTCTTTGCCCCCTTTCTAGGTTACTTCTGCTTTGATCTCCCACTGTACAGTTTGTCCGGTAATTTGGCTAAGTCCACGTGCAGAACCTTGCCTAACTCCTGCCAAACTTCTCTTCCTAGAGTCTGCCCCACCCCATTTCTTTGATACCTGATCAGCTGGCAAGATATGGACATATCATGATGATGATGCACACTGTGCTTCACTTCTGGGTTGAAACCTTTCTAGAAGTTCTTGCTACTGAGTTGGCTCTCCTCCCTCTGGCTATTGTTTGAGGCTATAAACACTGCTCTAGGTATTCCCAACTGTCCTGGCCGAAATCCCGCTCTGCAAATTGTGGTCAGATTCCCTCAAAACCTATTCCAGTTAATGGGTCTTTGCTTGGTCCAACTTCCTCTCCCTTCATGCTTTGTGGCTGAATACATCCATGATTTATCTTTGTAGATGATATGAGGGTTTTTGCAAAAAGCTCTATCTCCAAAACCTCCATCAATGATACCTGAAATTTCTTGCTATTAGAGATTCAGTACTTTGACACAGGATATTGTCTATAGGTAATGTCTGTAAGAATGCATATATATTCCAGGTGTCTCAGGGTGTTCTAGGCTAAGCTGTGGTAATGAGTAAACCCAAATATGTAATAGCTCAATATAATAGTTTATTTCTTGATCACATAGCAATCCCGTGTGGGTTCTCAAGTCAGCAGGGTGGTTCTCCTTCCCACAGTCATTTTGAGATTCAGGTTTTCCCCATTTTGTGGCCCCTTAATTCCCTAGGGCCTCATTGGCATCTAGACACAGCTGTTGGAAGAAAAGAGCCAGACTGGAGAGTAAGACCTTTTTCTTAAAAGCTTTGACCTGAAGGTGGCGCCCTGTACCTATGCTCACATGCCATTGGTCAAAATTCAATCACATGTTCACATCTAATTGCAAGGGAGGCTGGGGAATGTAGTCTAGTCATTTTGCCAGGAAAAATATGGGAGAATAGAGTTTGGAGTACAGCTAACAGTTGCTGCCATACCAAATAAGGATAACATGCTAACTTGTTTTCAGTCTTTAATGCCCTAACACAGTTTGGCTAATTAAATTGCTAATATCTTGGAAAACAGATGACAAAATAATAGAATATGAGCTAGGTCAGGGGAACAAAGTAGAGGAGGGTAGAGAATAGACAGCCAAACATGATTCATTGCATGGAAAGGTCAGATTTCTTTGAGGTGAAAAATTTGCAGAGATAGGACTCTTAGAAAGTCAGGGGTCAGGCCAGGCACAGTGGCTCATGCCTGTAATCCCAGCATTTTCGGAGGCCGAGGCTGGTGGATTACTTGAGCCCAGGAGTTTGGGAGCAACCTGGGTGACGTGGTGAAACTGCATCTCTACTAAAAATACAAAAATCAGTAGGGCATGGTGGCGCCTGCCGGTAGTCCCAGCTACTACAGAAGCTAAGGTGAGAGGATTGCTTGAGCCTGGGAGGTGGAGGCCGCAGTGAGCCATGATCATACCACTGCACTCCAGCCTGGATGACAGAGCGAGACTCTGTCTTAAAAAAAAAAAAAGGAAAGAAAGAAAGAAAAAAGGGGTCAATGTGAGGGTACTGGGAACAGGAGAGACAAGGTGATACAAACAAAGTAAAGATGAAAAGGATGTCTCTTTGTTTGAGGTTAGCCTTGCTTCTACACCCAAAATGCTTGCCAGGTGAGGGTCTTCAAAATGTGAATAATCCAGCGTTGTATTTAGTTCTGTGTCATCTGTCTTTGTGAAAGAGAGGGAGCCAGATACTCCCAAAGCCCAGGTTCTTAGTGTATTCCACCAGGTTCCTGATCTTATAAGATTTTTCAACTTAGTACAAAACCAGAAGAATTAAAATCCCATCAATTTCACCATTCTTTGGTCTTTGCTCAGGTCACAATGAAAGGATAGTTTTCTTACAGCTATTCGTTTGGTGTCAGGCTACCCACTGGGAGCCTTATTATATATGAAGCAAAATCTCTTCATATAGGAATGGGTTCTGTTTCCTGTTGGACATGCCACCTTACACAAACAAGGACTGACCTCTAGTTCATTTATGTCCTCTTTTCCTCCACAGCCCTACAGACTGTGAGAGATTGACCCATGCCAGTGACCGGCCAACACATCCTTAGCTAGCTGGGTCAGAGCATGAGTTGGTTCAGAAAGGAACAGGGAGGTGAGTGGGAGGCTGGAGGTTGTTATCTGCAGAGCTGTTAATGGGGCTGAATCTGATTTGTGTTTAGCCTGTAAGCACTTTGCAAAGGTAGATGGGAGGCAAAGGTCTGGAGATGCAGAGGCATAGAAACCATAGATTTTGCTTTTTAGCTTGTGTCCTGGATATGTTCACTGGGCAGCAAAAAAAGAATCATTGAAGGTGGAGAGTCATAGGCAGTCAATCCATTCTGGATGAATAGATTTCTAAGGGTTTAAGGGCCTCATTACTATAGACAGTTATCAACGTAGTGTGATGTGAGGCATGCTCCAAAATATCATTTTCTTGCAGTGCCTGAAATCCCATCATTAAAGATCACCCTTTGAAAACCTTTCAAAGCAATTATAATAAACTAAATTTATTTAATAAGCAATTATGTAGCACTTACTATACACTAGACACTATTCTAAATGCTTTATAGATAGTAACACACTCATTCCTTGTAACAACCCTATGAGGAAGGTACTATGTTTAGTATCCTCATTTTATAGATGAGGAAACAGAGAGAGAGAGAGGCCCAAGAACACACAGCTAGTGAATGGCAGAGCCAATATTACAAACCCAGGCAGACTGGCTCCAGAGTCTGTACTTTTAACCATTATTCTACACTGCCTTTTATAGCATAGTGTGTTACATTGATTTGGGGGAAGTGTAACCCATTCTAGCAGAAATTTATTAACCTAACCATACTATTACCCCTTCCACCTAGTAAAGAGCAGCAAGACTCTGAATGATTTGAAGGGAAGAGGCATAAGAGGTCCTGATGAGACTACTGGGGGGAAGAGGGTATCAGGATGAGGGTATTGTTAAAGGGCTAGATCCCGCCAGCACTTAGTCTCCCTAAACATGCATCACTCAAGGAAAAGTGCTTTTATCTCTATCTTCTAGTTTGTATGAATTGGAGACAGGGTCTCACTCTGTTGCCCAGGCTGGAGTGCAGTAGCACGACCATAGACCACTGCAGCCTCAACCTCCTGGGCCCAAGTGATCCTCCCACCTCAGCCGCTCAAGTAGCTGGGACCACAGGGACACGCCACCATGCTCAACTAATTTTTTTTTTTCATTTTTGTAGAGACAGGGTCTCCCTATGTTCCCCAGGCTGGTCTTGAACTCCTGGGTTCAAGTGATCCTCCCGCCTCGTCCTCCCAAAGTGCTGGTGTGGGGAAAAGAAAGAGAGATCACCCTGTTACTGTGTCTATATAGAAGGAAGTAGACATAAGAGACTCCATTTAGTTCTGTATTTGAGATGCTGTTAATCTGTGACCCTACCCCCAACCTTGTCCTTGCAAGAGACATGTGCTGTGGTGACTTAAGGTTAAAAGGATTTTGGGCGGTGCAGAATGTGCTTTGTTAAACAAGTGCCTAAAGGCTGCTTATGGTTAAAGGTCATCACCATTCTCTTAAATCTAGAGAAAAAGAAAAACATTTGTCTCCTGCCCCTCCCTGGGCGATGGAACATCTCCAGGTAAAACCCTTTGTGTGCTTTGTTTACTGAGTAAGGAGAAAACCGCCTTTAGGCATAAGGTGGGGCTTGCTGGAGCAATACTGCTAAAAGGTTTATGGAGATGTTCTCATATGCATCTCAAGGCACAGCATTTTCTTTTAAACTTATTGATGTTACAAGGATTTTTTGTTCATATGTCTTACTGCTGATTTCCTCCCTACAATGATCCTATTGTCCAGTCACTCCCTTATCTTTTTGATGGTACATATAATTATCAATAAATACTAAGGGAACTCAGAGGCCGGGGCCGGTGTGGGTCCTCTGTAAGCACAGCACCGGTCCCCTAGGCCCCGCTTTTCCTTCTCTACACTTTGTCTCTGTGTCTTATTCCTTTTCTCAAGTCTTTCGTCCCACCTAACGAGAAGCACCCACAGGTGTGGAGGGGCAGGCCACCCCTTCAGCTGGGATTACAGGCATGAGCCACCCTGCCTCGCTTCATCTCTTTTTCTAAAAAACTGCATTTAGTATGCTCGGAGGTGGTATAGGCTGAACATGACACTAGGTAGACTCCCATCTACTCAGGGAACAAAGAATGGTTTGGGCTGATTGGGAATCCATGGGCAACCATTTGAAAATGGAGTCTGCTCTGACAGGATTACTTCCTCTTGCCTGACTTTTCCATGGATAATTTGGTACTGGACACTGCTCTCTGATCACTCAGAGCTCCTGTTAGCTTTTTCCCATCTAGCTTCTTCCTTACACCATTGAAAAAGGGCCACTGTTGTCTCTGTAGAATGTTTTCACCTGATGTCACATAGCCCATGGCTTTCAGCCTATAGCTGGCTCTTTTACACTCCCTATCTGTGGCTCTTCAAATCTTCAATTCTTGTATTAGAGCAAGCTTATCCAACCTGTGGTCCAACACAAATTCGTAAACTTTCTTAAAACATTATGAGATTTTATTGTGATTTTTTTTTTTAGCTCATCAGCTATGGTTAGCGTTAGTGTATTTTATGTGTGGCCCAAGACGATGCTTCTTCTTCCAGTGTGGCCCAGGGAAGCCAAATGTTTGGACACCCCTGTATTAGACTGTATGTCTCACTAGGTGTTCCAGAGGAATATCTGGTGGAAAAGGAGAGGGGCATGATGATTTCGGTCTTTGTCCCTGGAACAACTTTCATGGCTAGATACTATAACTAAGTTTGTCAGTTAGCAGAAATCTAAGCACCTACCATGTGCAGGATGTTGGATAAACCACTGCATGCCCTAGGCAATCTGAGCTGACCTAACTTGGTCATTAAGTTCTCTTCTAGAAAAAGAACAAATACTGTTCTCTTGACTGACAGACTTTTCATTCCCTGTGCATAACCGAGGATCCAGCTTCTACACTTTGGCGCTGATCTCGTTGTCTTCATAATTAATGCTAAAAAGAGCAGATTTGGAAAGAACACAGGAACAAGAGGCTAAGTCTCCAGAGGGAGCCTTAGAAGTGGACTTCGTGCTTCCCCCCCCCACACCATTAATCCCCTATGGTCACGTGCAGGGAATACAAATGCCCTTCTCAGGCCCTCAGGTTCAATTTCACCATAAGACAATTGACCTGTCGCCACCGTGAGGAGCAAAGCCTCAAACAAAGCAGCTGCCGAAAGGACTTTGTCAAGCTGTAAATGAATTATTAATATGGCTCTGAAAGGGAACAGCTTTGGAAACCAGGCTCTTTATTATTTACATTAATGAGCTGGAAGACGATGCAGTGAGCAAAATCCCAAGTTTGGAGAATGCTACATTCTGAAGGGCAACAATGAGTGAAGAAACAATGAAATCCAACAAATGTAAATTCAGACTACTGTCTCTGAACAAAAAGCGCAAAGAGGGAGTGTTTTCAGAGCAGGAAAGGGCTAACGCAGGGCGGCAAGTCATTACTAAAATTCCCTACTGTCAGTTTGTTTGAGAATGAAGCTCAGACTTAGGAAGGCAAGAAAAAAAAATGCCTCAGATTGCCTGCTGGACAGACACAATGCTATACACCTATCAAAGGAGGCGGCATTATCTCTATTAGAGATGTGTGCCCAGTACAATATGCCATTCGTTTCTTATCTAGGTTGAACGGGAAAGTCAATTATTCTAATACAATATCACATTCTGCTCCTCAGAGAGATTCTGAGTCTTCACAGCTTGATTGGCAGAGGAGTATGTGTGTGTGCAGGCTTTCTGTATACTTCCTCTAATGCTAATTGCTTTCTTTTTGCTACATACAGAGCCCTGTGTCCCACCAATACCCCCGCCCCACTCCCCATCATCATAAATAATCTTTTGATTAACCTTCTCTTTTTTTCACAACAGCCATATCGTCTAAATGTTTCTCCCTGTTAGCCCCAGCCTGGCAATGCCAGAATTGATGTCTGCCTTCACAGGAAGCATAACAATCTCCTAAGATGAGAGATGCAACAACATTTTGCGCCACTAAATTAGATCCTTCCCCAGATGGGTATTTCTATTTTATCTGAATTGTACTTTGTCCTATTATATCTCTTGGTTGCTGGAAATTTGGTCACTTACCTTCCTCTGCATTTCTGCCTTTTAGAGAGCTCCCAACTTCCGCCTCTGTCTTCAAGCATTTGTGGTCTTTTGGTTACTGGTTGTTTATCAGGCTTTGGACCCACTAGTTGCCTTCACTTTTCCTGCCCCACTTTGCTCTGGCTCTAGCTTGCCTACTTGGCCTAGTCCCATTACCTGCTCTGATTTCTAGAACCTGCATAATCTCTATCAGATTTCCTTACTTATCTGGGCCGCCTTCTCTCCTAGGTACTACTTTGACTTGCTATAATCAACACTTTGGAATGACGCTATTATGAGGACTTTTCCTTGTACAACTCCGTACCGTTTCTTGCTAGTAAGGCTTTGAGTCAATTTGGGGAGAGAGAGGAGGATGGCTGAGGGGTGTGTGTGTGTGTGGCCATTTGGAAGTTACTTTGAATACTTTTTGTTAAATACCTATTGCAGCAAGACAGGACATTTTAAAATAATCTTAAACAGTGTCAATAATATTGGTTTACAGTGATAGACTTGGGCTGCAGCTATCCTAATCCTGAATCTTGCATCGGAAAGGCCTTTGGCAATATTGAGGAAAGGTTTGATTTGATTTAGCTGCTCCTATTGGTGAAGCATAATATAGTGCATATGTGTATGTTTTTCTTGAAGTAGCAACAGTTATGGATGATCGTAAATGATCTTTGGCATTTTAGACTTTAAAAATTGCTTTCAAATATATTATCCTGTTTAATCCTTTTATTAGGTTGAACCATGTGAAGCTGCTGATATTTGAGCATTTTGACCTACTAAAATGAAATGGCAATTTCATACAGCTCACTCTAATAGTTTACAGATGAGCAAATTGAGGCTTAGCAAGATGAAGTGGCTTCTCCAAGGTCATTCATTTCCACACTAAGCAGTAGAGCTGGGGCTCAAATTCTCCTGTCTCACTCTCATTTTCTCCCTTGCTCTGTACCTTTGTTGCAAGTTCAAGATTCTCTAAAAAGCACTGGCCACAAATTCCAGAGTTCAAGTTTTTACGTACAGTGGCCCACTGGAACAAATGATTTTGAAATGCTGCTGGACATTTTAAGAATAATCTTAAAAACCTCAAATTGGCAAAGAAAAAAATTAATAAATCATCACACAAATAGTAATATCCTAGCTGTGTGTTCTCTGGTTTGGAATATGACAGTATCTGGATATCTGTCTCACTCTTATTTATCCCTTGATCCCTATCTTTTAAAACAATTTTTTTGCTGTGTCTTTTTTTCTCATCTTCTCTCCTTACTGCCTCCCACCGTCCTGGCCCCTGCCATTTATTTGTTTTGAGCTTAAGCTCTTGAGCTTCTTTCTTTCTTTAGTGGTTTCTTTCTTGGCCAAGACCTGATTGTACCACTGACCGCAACTGAATTCAATTCATTTCACCAAATAACATTGTAGAACAGGAAAACTGGAGTGTGGAATTAGACATCCCAGTGGGAGCCACAGTCACTTGTTCTCTGAGAGCTTCCTGTTTTCTCACCTGTCTGGAAGGTTCAGGAAGAGGCTGACAGGTTCCCAGTCTTGCACTGCAACTAATGCTGTCCCAAGGGAACACCCTTCAGACTTGAACAGCCTCCTCTCTCTGCTGGGCCGTAATACTATTGTGAAGTGGTGCTTTACTAAAGTCAAACTGGAGAGTACCGTGCATTTTAACAAGCACCCTAATGAGCATTAATTTTTGATGTTCTTCATTAACAAGCATTATAAACTATGACAAATTTTGGTTTGACTTTGTGCCAAAATGAGGGCGAGTTGTTGTTTAAAGCTGTAAATCTAAAAGCTTCCCCTGGGACTTGGAAGGCTGCTCATTAATACTTCTGGAGCTTGCAAAGTCAGATGAGACAAATATATGGCTGGATCTGGTTTCCACTGCCTCTTCTCCTGCCTGCCTTCATCACATCTTTCTTTTCTAAGCGGACTGTCTCCCTAACCGCACCCCCCACCCCGCCCTCACAAACACACACACACACACACACACACACACACACACTCAAAATCACTTTTCACTTCAGACTGTTGGAAAAAATGCTCACATCTTGGGAGTTACTAGACCTAGTAATTGCCTGCAAATTTCAGATAATGAAACTTCCAGCTTCAAAACGCAAATGCTTGGCAGGGATAAATAGATGGATGGAAAGATGTTTCTTTTAATTGAGAATTGGAAACTTCATTAGAATTTTTTTTAAAGAAGGCACGTTCTGTTCTACTGCTTGTTGTTAAATAAGAAAAGTGCAAGCAATGATGTGTTTAAGGTGCACATCAAATCCAAAGGAAGAAGGGGCATGCTAGGAGGGGCATGAAAAGGTTTTTTGGCTCCAAACTTGCTTTCCCTTGGGCCTGGCAAAGTGCCCAAATTCCTGTCATTAGATTGCCTGTTTAGGGTGTTTTATTTTAATAGAGCTAATGCTTTGTATTACCTGGGATGGGTAATCCATTAGTTACCTGGTAACAGAATTTGATTATTTAGTTACACTCATTGCCACCCTGCAGACTTTGGAATAAAGGGCTTAAAATATAGAATGAGCAGCCGGGCGCGGTGGCTTATGCCTGTAATCCCAGCGATTTGGGAAGCTGAGGTGGGCAGATCACTTGAGGTCAGGTGATTGAGACCATCCTGGCCAACATGGTGAAACCCAGTCTCTACTAAAAATACAAAAATTAGCTGGGTGTGGTGGCATGTGCCTGTAATCTCAGCTATTCGGGAGGCTGAGGCACGAGAATCGCTTGAACCCAGGAGGCAGAGGTTGCAGTGAGCTGAGATCGCGCCACTGCACTGCACTGCACTCCAGCCTGGTGACAGAGTGAGACTCCGTCTCAAAAAAAAAAAAATATATATATATATATATATATATATACACACACACACACACATATATATACACACACACACACATATATACACACACACACATATATATGTACATAGAATGAGTGTACCTCCTTGGAAGTATAATGCTGGGGTTCCTTCCCCACCTGATGAGATGCCCTGGATAGCCTAGGGCAGTCAAGGGGCAGGAGGTTTTGGGGTATCTAGGTGTGGCTAGGAACTGAATAGTAACTTTCTGCTGCTTTCTAAATTTCCATGAATCTGTCATAGATATTTTCATGCATTATCTACCAAAATGAGGATGAGGGCTAGACCTAGAATATAGAGATTGAGAATAAGGGCTTAAGCTTCAGATAGTACTGGATTCAAGTCCCAGCTCAACCAATTTCTAGCTGTTTGATCACGGAGCAGTCACTTAACCTTTCTGAGCCTCAGCTTCCTCATCAGGGAAATGGGACTACCCTTAGCATCTAACTCACAGGATTGTGGTATGGATTAACATGAGTTGATTTGTGCAAAGTGAATAGTACCACGTCTGACAGATAGTAAACATTCAAAGTATAGCGGATGTTGTTCTTTTGTAAAATGGTCTTTATGGTCTGACGTGTGGAATATGCAAGGCCTCAGGATCATGTCTGTCTTGGTCTGTCTTCATCTCTGTTACTTGTTTTGTTCATTACCTTCAATGTGTGTTATCTGTCGTGGGGTATTTATCTTTCTCATATGGTCTTCCTTCATCAGCCATTGTGTTCTCAGGTCTATCTCCCCTGGCTGCCTTCTCAATGTGTTCTTGTGGATGATTCACACTGCTTAGGGAAACCCTAATGAGTTCACAGCACATCTGCCTTCCTGATCAAAGAAGGGATTTCAAATCCAAAATGAAATGGCTTTTGGATTAGCTGTGACATTATTTCCCCTTCTATTGCTGCCCATAATAAAAGCTGTCCTCTCAATATGTTACCTTCTTACCTGCCAGTGATGTGGAAAGAATAAATAAGAGAGTAACTTGGTATAGAGGAAGGCGGCAGGGAAGAGGGGAGGGGATTTTTTCAGGGATTCTCTCTGTTGTTGGAAAACCTGGGAGTAAATTTTGGCAGTGCTTGTAGGCATGCGGCCACGTTGAATGTGACAGGCAGATTCAGCCAATTGACACTTACTTACTTTTTATGTGTCCAACCCTGTGCTGGGTGCCCCAGAGCTATTAAGACTTATGAGATATATTCCTGACCTAAAATCCCTTAAAATTAAGCTTGGAAGTTGAGATTGTGACTCATAAAACTGTTAGGTAAAAATAAAGTGGGGAAAATTTTACGGGGGAAATAAGAGCTGAGCTAGGCCTTGGAGGTTGAGTTTGGATAGCAAAGGAGGGTGTAAGACATGTTAGTTATATGTATATTGGTGACGGTTGGAAATAAGTGGACATAGTGATAATAGAAAGCCCAGGAAAAGGAATAAATGTGATGTGTGCAGAAGGTTGAGAGGAGATCAGGTTGACAGGAGCAGAAAGTGCCTGGTGGAGAGCAGTAAGAAATATTACTAAAAGCATAAATATGGCCAGCTGCCAAAGGATTTTGACAGACAGGCTGAGGACTTTGACTTTATACAATAGGTGACAGGGAATCATTATACGTTGTGAAATAGGAACCTAATAGGATTGGAGCAGAGAGATACTCGGGGTAGGGATTGGGTGGGAGGCTGCTGTAATGGTATAGGGCTTACTACTCAAGCAAGGTCCAGCAGCATTAACATCAGTATCCTCTGGGAGCTTATTAGGAATGCAGAATTTTTTTAGGCTCCATCCCAGATATACTGTCTGGGCCACAGACCAGTACTGATCCGTGGCCTGATAGGAACTTGGCCACACAACAGGAAGTGAGCAGCAGGCAATTCAGCATCACCACCCGAGCTCCGCCTCCTGTCAGATCAGCAGTGGCATTAGATTCTCATAGGAGCATGAGCCCTATTGTGAACTGCACATGCGAGGGATCTAGGTTGCACACTCCTTATGAGAATCTAATGCCTGAGGTTCTGTCACTGTATATATTACATGTAACAATATATACATGTATATACATTATATATTACAATGTAATGATAATAGAAATAAAGTGCACAATAAATGTAATGCACTTGAATCATCCTGAAACCAGCCCGCCTTCCCCCCAGTCCATGGAAAAATTGTCTGCCACGAAACTGGTCCCTGGTGTTAAAAAGGTTGGGGACCACTGGTCTAAGTTATCTGCTGCTGCATAACAAACCACCTTAAAACTTGATAGTTTAAAACCACAGACATGTATATCTCATAGTTTCTGTGGTCAGGAATCAGGGATAATTTAGCTGGGTGGTTCTGGCTCAGAGACGGTTCTCTCATGAGGTTGTACTCAAGATTTTGGTTAGAGCTGTAGTCATCTGAAGGCTTGACTGGGGGCTGAAGGACCTACTTCCAAACTTGCTCATGTGGCCATTGGCAAGAGGCTTCAGTTTTCACTAGCTGTTGACTGGAGGCTTCAGGTTGTTACTATGTTGGCCTCTCCATAGCCTGCCTGAGTGAATTCTCAACATGGTAACTGTCTTCACCCAGAGTGAGTAATCCAAGAGAGAGAGAGAAAGAGACAGAGGGAAACCAAGACAAAAGCAACATTGTCTTCTATAATCTAATCTCACAGATAGTCTACTATCACTTTCTGACCTTACGTTCTGGATCATGCAGGCCAACCCTGATACAATGTGGGAGAGGACTACCCAGGAAGAGATACCAGGACATGAGGTCATTGAAGGCTATTTTGTAGGCCGGCTACCGTACCTACTGATTCAGAATCTGTATTTAACAAGCTCTTCAGCTGATACATATGCACATTATGCCCATTAAAGTTTGAGAAGTGCTGGTCTAAGCCAATATACCTGTTAATAGCAAATAGTCAAGAAGAGACATGTGAAAGGATACATTGATGGATTTGGTGGGTGTAGGGGATGAAGTAGATAGAAGAGTCAAAGTTAAGTGTCAAGTTTCTAGCTTGGGAGATAAAAATAGAGAGGTTGAGATGAGAGGGGGATGCCATGCTCACTTTGATGTGCTGAGTTTGAGGCGACGGGATATCTAGATTTGAAACTTTGAGAATGTGGTGTTGGCATCCGTGAAAGGTGGATTAGGGAGTGAGCAGCAGAAAGAAGGCTGTGAAGGCTGTCAAGTCATGAAACAGTGTAGAAAGTTAGAGACAAGTAAAGGGACTGGGGTAAAGAAAGGAACAGGATAGTAAACTTAATAAGAAGCAATAGTGGAAGGCATGGAAAGTGGAGATGATGGGCCAAAACAGAGGATGGGTAGAGAGGAGATGAGTCCAGGTAAGTTGAGGGAATAGAACTCACTTACACTTTAAATATCATGTAATTTTAAAAAAATAGGTATTATATAAGCATTTGGTAGAATATTCAAGAGGTATAAATCTCCTTTCATTTTTGCCCTTTAGCTAGATGCAACTTTTTATATGTAACCTCACAGGCATATTCTCTGCTGTTTATTTATTTAACAAATGCTTAAATAGTACTCACTATGTGTCTGAGGTACTATTCTAAGACTTTGAGAATATTAACTCATTTAGTCCTCAAAACAGCTCAATGAGGTAGGTACTGTTATTAATTCCACTTTCTAGATTAGGAGACTGAGGCACAAAGAAATCCAGTTATTACACGGTAGAGTCAAGATTCAGATCCAAGCTGGTTGCTTCAGAATCCATGCTCTTAACCATTATGCTCTGCTGCCTTTCACATGCAGATATATATTATTTTGTCCCAGCTTTTAGACAAATGGTAGCATACTCTATACTATAAACGTTGTTATATTCCTTGCTTTTCCACTTAAGTATATATTTTGGAAGGGATTTTCTACCAGTAACATACGGATGTCGATTTAGATCTACCATAATTTATAAAAATGTTTCCTATTGATAAACATTTGAATTTTTTTCAGTAAATACTCCAATAATACCTTTATATATTTGTCATTTATTATGCATGAACACATCTATAGAATAAATTCCTAAAAGTGGAATTGCTAGGTCCAAAGGTAAGTGCATTTCAAATTTTGGTATGTATGGCAAAATTGCTGTCCATACAGGCTGTGCCAATTTACATTCCCCTCAACAACTCATAAGAGTGACTGTTACCCCACAGCCTTACCAGCGCAAGGTGTTAGGAAACTTTCTTTTAATGATCACCAGTCTGACAGGTGGAAAATCATCTCAGTGAGGTTTTTAATTTACATTTCTCTTATTATGGATGAAGTTGAGCAACTATACTACATTTAATTTAGTATTTCATTTCCTACAAATAATCTGTTTATTATCCTTGACCATTTGCAATTTGCCTGTTAATCTTTTAAAATTGATTTACAGGAGATCTTTTTATATTAAGAAAGTTAATTCCTTTTCTGTAATATAAATTACAAATGTTTCTGTCTGTGAATTTTTTTAACATCATGGAATTTTTGCCCTGAAAAAATATTTGTTTTCTTTTTTGGCTTATGGATTTTGTGTCATACTTAGAAAGCACTTCTCTCCATTCCAAGATTATTTTTAAATGACCTTTCTTCTACTCTTTTTCGTAGTTTTATTTTTTATGCTAAAACACTGACCCATCTGGAATTTGTTTTAGGTCAGATGTGAGTTGTGGATTCAACTTTACTCTTCTTCTAGATTTCTGCCCAATTGTCTCAATACTATTTAATCAACTATCTCTTCCCCATAAATGTAAATACCACCTTTAGCATATACTAAGCTCCTGTGTGTGTTTGGGTTTAGTTCTGGACTTTCTAGGCTGTTCCATTGAGGAATCACTCATATTTTGAAAGGACTCTTTAGCTTATAAAATGATTCCTAAAGGGATCCTATATATATCAGAATTGTCATTTGTATTTTTAAGTATTTGTTTATACATCATTTAGTACTTTGGCAAGGAAGATTGGGGGAAGGGGGAGGAGGCAGTGAAGCTTAAGACTAATTTGTTAGGAAAAAGTATACATTGACAGTCCATCTGAAATTTTCATTTAAATCACTGAGAAAATAGGAGTTGATTTACAGAAAGAGCAAGGAACACCCTGTTTATCTAAAATGTGAGATGCCTCTACAAAGCCACTCACAAAGTGCTATTTCAGAATATGCACAGTGGGTGACAACATTGGCTTTGGAGTTGGTCTGCCAGGGTTCAAATCCTAGCTATAAATAATGTTAATAGTAATACCTCGAAGAAATGCTGTGGCTATTCTCCAAGGGCCCCAATGTACTTCCTTGCCTATACATTCTGCCACAGCTCTTTTGGAACATAGCTTAATAGATTTACTTGGTCTAAGTCTATTTGACTTTGACTATTTGACCTGGTAGATTTGAGCCCACACTACCACTGTTACTTGCTTGCTTAATTTGGTGCAGGAGTAGCCAAACTACTGCCAGCAGGTCAAATCCACCCTATGGCCTGTTTTTGTACTCAAGATTTTTTTTTTTGCTTTGAAATGGGGTCTCCCTCTGTGGCACAGGCTGGAGTGCAATGGCATGATTTTGGCTCACTGCAGCATCAACCTCCTGGGCTGAAGTGACCCTCCCACCTCAGCCTTCTGAGTAGCTGGGACTGTAGGCGTGTGCCACCATGCCTGGCTAATTTTTTAATTTTCTGTAGAGACAGGGTCTCTCTATGTTGCTCAGGCTGGTCTTGAACTCCTGGGCTCAAGCAATCCTTCCGCCTAGGAATCCCAAGGTGCTGGGATTGCAGGAATGAGCCACCGCTCCCAGCCTGTACTCGCAATTTTAGAGGATTGTAAAAAAAATCAAAACAAAAATAAACAAACAAAAGAAGACTATGTGACAGATGCAGTATGTGACCTGCAAAGCCTAAAATCTTTACTATCTGACTTTTTGTGCAAAATGTTTGCCAGCCCCTGTCCTGAGTCTGGATTTGTTGTTTATCTTGTAAAAATAATACTCAGCTTGCTAATAACAAAGTAATCTGCCTGTTGCACTCCAAGAACAATTACAAGGCATTTGTATGGCATAAAAGTAGGGTCATGTTGGTTGATTTCCCACCGTGTAGCTGGTCCTAGCCTCATTTTCATGTATCAGCTGATGGAGATTTAAAGACTCACGAGAGATTTTCCTTTGCATGACTTTGAGACAGGATTTGTGGTTAAAAATCTGAGGGAGCTTTCAAAACAGACTTTTCAGGCTGCAACCCATCCCTGTTGCAGGCTTGTTTAGAGTAAGTCAAAATAACTAGACATCAATTTATTTTTAAACCGTCTATTTTCTTCTTGTTGGTTTTATTGTGCACTCATAATGAATCATTTCCCTCTGCCTTTCTCCTCCTCTCTTCTGTGCATGCACACGCATGTACATACTCTCCTTAGCTAAATCTCTGGGGGCTACAATTTTTTCTTGGGTAGATTAAATCATTGAATTATAGACTATTAAAGCTTTTGTGATACTATATAATTTTAAAATAATATTTAGGGACTTCAGAGATAATTTTACACAAGTGCATTGCATATAAAATTACACAAACCCAGGCTCACAATGTATACACCAATTAACTGGAGGCATGAGAGGTTTAATGACATGCCTAAGGTCACACAACCATGAAAGGACAGAGCTGGACTAGAGGATAGCTCTCCTGACTTTCAGTGCACAACTTTGCCTATTAGATTATGCTGTTTCATTATTAAAAAACTAAAGCATTTGCCCTGCTGTGTATGTCTCCTCTGTTCTCTAAGGCACTAAAAGCAGGCGGGGTTGGAAAATAAATGCAAAGTCAGAGACTGTCCTTTTAGCTTGTTCTCTCTTCCTTTGAGTTCAGATTGGGCCTGTCAGTGTTACCAGTTTCTGTCCCCATACTCCAGGGTAAGGAGAAAAATAGTCTACTAATTTTTATTCTTTTATTTGCCAATTATACCAGTACTGCTGGGACTGCCCATCTTACAGTTTGTTTTGCGAGCCAATGCTATTGTTGGTTCTTTAGAGATGAACTCTGTTCTGTTTTTCTTCCCAAATATTTCATTATTTCCAATCTTATCTGAAATCTAATTAGTTGGATTACCTTTATTAAACTAGAGACCTTCCCCACTGCGCGGTTCTGCTAATCTCAGCCTAGGTGTACTTTAGCAAGTAGGAGCTGCAATTTCCAGCTTTCATATCTGGGCTTTCACTCCCAGATCTTCTTTGAGCTCAAACTCAATCTGCCTCTCTCGTTCTTCTCCCCTAGAAATGCGTTTTAAAGACTTTTGAGCAAGCTCTTAGGAAAGGCTTCTTTGTCTGTAAATGGGAAGACAAACAGTATAGAGTGTAAACACTTCACTTTAAAAGATACTTGGTTCATTCTTTCACATCTCTAGAGACCTAAAAGAATTTTTTTCCCCAAGGTACAGCATACTCTAGTGGTATTTAACAAGTGGAAACTGCAGAGTGATAGAATGTAACTGAAGCGGACAAAGATTCTCCCGTTTTCAAATTCATAAGAATATCCTTGACTGAATTCAGAGAACCCTCCACATTTTGAGCAGGCCTCTTAGGGCTTTCAGTGTCTCAGTTCAAACCCCAAGCTTTTCAGGGAGCATTTAACATTAGCTATACCTTCACAGCCAAATCATTTTCCATATTTCTTTTTTTTTTTTTTTTTTTTTTGAGACGGAGTCTCGCTCTGTCGCCCAGGCTGGAGTGCAGTGGCGCGATCTCGGCTCACTGCAAGCTCCGCCTCCTGGGTTCACGCCATTCTCCTGCCTCAGCCTCTCCGAGTAGCTGGGACTACAGACGCCCGCCACCACGCCCGGCTAATTTTTTGTATTTTTTAGTAGAGACGGGGTTTCACCGTGGTCTCGATCTCCTGACCTCGTGATCCGCCCGCCTCGGCCTCCCAAAGTGCTGGGATTACAAGCGTGAGCCACCGCGCCCGGCCATTTTCCATATTTCTTAAACTGTGGTGTAACATTGATGATTTGGAATAACTGATTGAGATGGTGAGCAGAGACCAGTCTGAATTAATGAAGCATTTTAATGTTGTATTGCCTCGAACGTAGGTCTCTAGAGGAGTCACTTAAAAATATTAATAAGAATTATTCTTGGGTTTGACATAAGTGGTTACTTGAATATTTCCTTGAATAGATGAAGCATCTCCCTTATTATCTTGTTTACAACACCCACTGGTTAAGTCATCACCAATTCCGTGTGTGTAGAGTTCAAATTAGTGGTTCTCTCATGTGAACCAGGCTCATTCCGTGGATTACAATTATGCTACAGTCATTTACACCCACACACCCAGATCCCATGCAAAGGGATGCATCTTGCATCTATAAAGGCACAAAAGAGAGACGGCTTTATGCATTTTAGAAGAAAAAAATGGATGCCACGATATGTAGAGGGAGGCAGGATTTTTTTCTTAAAACAGCAAATATCTACCTGTGGGCACTGGGCACCTCTACCTGGCCTCATTCTACTTTTCTGACTTTTTCATTCAACATTCATTGATCCAGTGCCCACTCTACCCAGGCACTGTCTTTTGTCCTATGCCTCACAAGACCCTTTCTTTACCAACCCTTTAGTTAAAGTGAGAGGCATGAAGGTTGGTTGAAGCCTTCTTTGTAGCTCCTGCTGCTGATGATCATTGGCTTCACTTCGCTTCACTTCCCCCATTCATTACTTTGACACTTGGTGAGTTGAGATCCAGCTTCCCCCACCCTACTCATTGCTTTGAAAAGCAGCAGTGTCTTTAACCAAGTAGCAGGAATTCACTGAGTAAAGTGACATATATGCAGCAGATGCTAAATGGGGGCCCACTGTGGTGACTCAGTCAGTACTGTATTTTGAGAGAGAGTGGAAGGCCCTGAAAGAGGACATCTTTGAGATTGTATGCAGAGGATGGTGAGGTGTCTCAGGCTGGGAACTTCCGTTGTGATACTGACATTTTTAAGTTTCAGAGCTTTGGTTTATTGCAGACACAATTTAATAAAGCCAGTGATTCTTATCCTTTTAAACTTTCCACAGTCCAGCAATTTGATGACAGGAAAATATTTGAAGCAGGTATCCTGCTGCTATTGCCTTTTGGTGGCTTATTCTCCCATTCATTCACACCCTTAAGCAACTGACTTAGGCTCACACACGCCCATCAGTTGGAGCTCTACCTGGGCCTATTTTCTGTTGCAGATCTTCTTAATATCCCCACCACCCATCCTCAGTTAACTATAGATCTTCTTACTATCCCTATCACCTATCCTCAGTTAACTATGTCATGAGACCTCTTCTTTTGAGGTTCCCATTGTGCTCAATGAATGAAGGGTAATTGAGGCATGAGACACATGAATCCATGTGAATCTCTTGTTTCTCTCAAGCAAGAGTTCTCAATTAATTTCAATGCACATGATTCCAGAAGGGCCTAAATATTGAATCTTTGACTCTGAACTCTCCCACTGAATGGTGAAACTTTCAGGCATTTGACAAGCCAGTAAAAGAAATTTAGATGGTGGTGGTGGTGGTATTGTTGTTTGGTATTTTGTTTTGTTTTGTTTTCTTGGAAAGAACCACCTTTTCAGCCATGTGCAAAAATTCTGGTGAGCATTTTTCATACCCTTGGATGCCATGGCCCAAGTGGTTGAGATTCCTCTTATACTGTATAGAAACACAGAGGTTCAAATAGGCGCAACCACTCTGGACTGGAGGGTGGAGGGTGATGCTCTAGCAAAGGCAATGGAAAAAGTCCCAATTCTTCAAAAGGAAGGCCTGATTCTGTATGGGTACTGCTGCCAATATTCATTTTTTTGTTGCTACTGGAAGATGTATATATGCTATTCCAAGCAGAAAAGAGATTAGCACCCTTCCTGCTGCCACCTTAAGTCACCAAGGCTCTTAATTGTATCTCCTCGATAAATTTTCTATCTTTCAATTGCTTTCCACAGTCTTAGTTAAGATATTTATTAATGGCAGCAGATAACTCATTATTTTTCCTACTTCTCACCACCATCTTTAGTTTCTCCCTCCTGCAATCCTTTCTGTGAACCATATAGTAGGCACTGCAAAATGTTTATTCAACCAAATGAAATGCCACAAATTCAGTTTTTTTATAGGTCCATTATTGGGTCCATCTTGCTCCAACCCAGTCTGTAGCTCTTTGTTGCCTGATGAAATAGGCACAAGCTCCACAAACTGCTCTCCCTAGTCTTTTCAGCTTTGTTTCCCAACGTGCTCCAAGACAGACCTGAGGCTCCTACCACACTCAGTCCTTGTTCTTTCTCACTGATCAGTGTTATCTTTGTGTCCACCCGCACCCTATTTGAAGTTTTTCTACTTATTTGCTTTAGGTTGAACCTTAGTCATTCTTCAAGAGCTATCTTAAATAAATGCTTTGCCTACTTTATATAAAATAGTCTCCTCCTGCCAGCCTTCCCTATTCCCCATCTTCCCTGTATTATTTTACCCAATGGCACTTATCACCACCTGAGAGGCATTTTACTAGTTTGTTTATTGTGTTCCCTTGCCCCATTAGAATTTATGTTTCATGACCAGCCTGGGTTATGTGGCGATACCCTGTCTCCAGAAAGAACATTCTAAAAATTAGCCAAGTGTGGTGGTGTACACCTGTAGTCCTAGCTACTTGGGAGACTGAGGCAGGAGGATCACTTGAGCCTGGGAGGTCGAGGCTGCAGTGAGCTATGATCGTGCCACTACACTACAGCCTGGGCAGCAGAGTGAGACCCTGTCTCAACAACAACAACAGCAAAAGAATTAATGTTCTATGATGGCAGGGACCTTTGTAGTTTTGTTTACTGTTTTTTTTTTTTTTTTTGAGACGGAGTCTTGCTCTGTCGCCCAGGCTGGAGTGCAGTGGCACAATCTCGGCTCACTGCAAGCTCCGCCTCCCGGGTTCACGCCATTCTCCTGCCTCAGCCTCTCCGAGTAGCTGGGACTACAGGCGCCCACCACCACGCCCGGCTAATTTTTTGTATTTTTAGTAGAGACGGGGTTTCACCGTGGTCTCGATCTCCTGACCTCGTGATCCGCCCACCTCGGCCTCCCAAAGTGCTGCGATTACAAGCGTGAGCCACCGCGCCCGGCCTTTTGTTTACTGTTATGTCCCCACTACCTAATAGGTTCTTAATAAATATTTTTGAATGAATGAAAAAATGAATATATGACATCATATTGTGTATCTCAGCTGGAAGTTCTATCTCTCTATGATGTTTTGGCGCTTTATTTATATTGCACTTCTCATGTCGTGCCTTGTACTATGAGTTTCTTGTTATTTTTATATACCTACATACATTTGTAATGTGATCAGGATGAAAAAGCCATTAATTTTGAAATTCAAAAAGTCTGAGTTAGACAATGAGATGCTATCACATACCCACCACTGTGACTACAATGTAAAAGATCAAGAAAAGCAGGTGTTGATGAGAATGTGGAGGAATTGGAACTATCAAACTTTGCTGATGGGAGTGTTAAAATGGTACAACCACTTTTGGAAAAACGTATAGCAATTTCTTATAAAACAAAGCATACACACCCCATGTCCTAGCAATTCCATTCTTAGGTATGTACTCAAGAGACATGAAAGTATATATCCACACAAAGACTTGTACAGGAACTTTCATAGCAGCAGTGCTCATAATAGGCAGAAAGTAGAAATATTATCCATCAATAGGAGAATAAGTAAACAAACTGGGGTATCTCCATATAATGGGGCACAATTCAATAATGGAATGGGACACAATACTGATTTATAAAACCACATTGGTAAATGCTTACACAACAGAGTACATACCTTGTGATTCCATTTATATACACTCTAGAGCAGAATAAACTAAACTATGATGGAAGAATTTCAGAACAGTGGTTGCCTCTGGATATGGTGGTGGCATTGACTGAAAAGGACATGAGAGAACTTTTTAGGGGAATTATAATGTTCTAAATCTTTATAGGGGTTTGGGTAGCTGAGGTGTATGCATTTATCAAAGTCCAGCAAACGTACATGTAAGATTTGTGCATTTCATCGTAAGTTTTACATCAAAAGAAAACACCCTGCAAACAAATATTAAATCCTAGTTGATGATATGCATGCTATAATCATATAGCATATAGTTGAAGTATATTGATGTCTGCAATTACTTTGAAATGCATCAAAATTAAGAGAAATTGATCAATGAGTAGAGAGACAAGTAGATGATGAATACATGATAAAACAGAGTAAAATATTAATGGCAGAATTTAGGTGGTAGGTATATGATTTTCAACCCCTTTAAACTTTCCTGTATTTTAAACATTTTCAAAATACAATTCTGAAAAAAAAAAAAAGATCTAGCTTTGAATTTTGGCTCTGGCAGTTATATTAAGTAACTAGGAAAATCACATAAACTGTCAAACCTTCAGTTTATCTCTCCATAAAATGGTCATAGACTAGTAGCTACCTCACTGGGTATTCTTCATTCCTTAGCCTTTCTCCAACTGATATTTGGGAGCAAAGGGGTTAATTTTGGAATCAAAACTATGTTTCTGATTGGGTTGGCCAGTGGCAGTGTTTTATATTTAACTATGCATCCAGGACTGTGAACACAATGAATTAGAACAGTATATCCCAAACTTCCTTGGTCATAACAATTACTCTACCCCAGACCTACTGAAATAGAATTTTTATTGTCAACAAACTCACAGTCTATCAGAGAAGATAAATAGGTAAAGGGAAAATTATAATAAAACATAAAGTTCCAATAAAAGAAGAAATCATGGTCTCCATGGAAGTATATAGTAAAGGAAAAGAATCCACCTTGGGGATGGTGGTCAGTGAAGACATCCTAGAGGTAGTGACATCTGAGTTGAACATTAAACAACTAATAAAGTAATACTGACAGGCATGGACAGTCATGAGTAGAGGGTAGTATATTTTAGGCCTCAGAGACACAGGGAGGCTAGATGAGAGAGTATGGCTCACTTATTGCTGAAATCAGAACTCAAAGTGCTCCTATTTCTTCCTTAGTGCATTTGATGTGTATGGCCTTTTGATGAAGCACCATCTTCACCTTCTAGGAACCTCCAATCCAAAGGAGCGACCGTCCATTGTAAACTCAGATGATGATTTTATTTTTTATTCGAAAGGGCTTTGCTTTGTTGCATATGCAACTGAATAAGCCAGGGTTAGGTTACTGATTTGCAAACTTTAGGTGCTTATATTACCCTGGCAGACTGATTTGTTACTATCCACATCTGTCCCTTGGCTCATAGGTAATATTTTTGCAAAGGCATTTATCTGTTAAAATGTTTGGAGTGAATTATGTGCATTTATTCTAGGAAATTTTTGCAGATTTTTATGGTGGAATTGCTGACCCACTGAGTTGTTGTCAAACCTTGTTCGGGAATGCTGGAGATAGGCCCTTTACATTCCTTCATTCAGTCACGTAAGGTTTACAGAGCTCTTGCTATGTGTCTATACTGTGTGAGTTGCCAAGGTTACAGAATTAAGTAAGATATAATACTTACGTTAAGCCAATATAAGTTCTCAAAGAGCTCACAGTTTGGTGGGAGAAAACAAATAGGCAAGCAGACAAAGACAATAGAGAGTGATAAGATATGTCAGAGTGGGAAGCACAGATGGCAGGAGGGCTCCAGGAGACCGTTAACAGTACTTGATACCTTGAGGAGTTCCTGTGCTGCCCCTCACACATCAAGGTGACACTTGGAAACATGCTCTGTTAAATTTTCACTGAGACAACCACACACTCTCTTGCTGACCCCAGTGACCAATGGCATAGATTTGTGAGGTGAGTGGCCAGAGTTCAGGGGTCAGTTGATGGCAGCGGAAGAAAGCAGAGCTAATTGGCCCACATGGGCTTCAAATTGGCAAGCATGGCCTCATTAGCACTGTGGTCCTCCCTTCTGTGTGCTCTGGCTACCAACTTGGCTTCGCAAAGGGACCTTCAGAATCCAGGTATCTTTGGTCAACTTTTTTCTCTCTGGGATCTTATAAGCATGTCCAAGAGTGTTCTTCAACCTTGATTTTCAGAAGGGGAAATCAAGGCACAAAGAAAATCAGATTGAAATGAAATTGCTGACAATTTCATGAGGAGTTTTCCAGCTTCTTTGATGAGTTTACATCTTCATCTGGTCTGTGCACCCCTAGGGTGGGTAACAGATTTACTTCTCCTACCAACACTTGACCTGCTAAGCTGCGGAGGGCTGCTCATCACAAATTGTAAGATTAGCTCTGAAAATGAGTCTTTCAAACACAGATGGGGGAAAAGTCTCCCCTTCATCCCTCTCTCTGTTTCATCTTCCTGCCTCCTCCAAGTTCAAAACACTCAGTTCCTCCAAAATTTTAAATTTTCTCCCCTGCACTCCCCAGTCCTTAACAAGCTGTTGATGTTCCAGGAAATGTCTTTTCCTATGAAAGACATATCACGGCAGCTAAACAGCTGGAGTCCTCTGACAGCCAATCAGCCAGGCCTTAGGGTATCAGTGTGATGAGCAACTCAGCTAGAAAGTGTCTATTCTCTAGCTAAGCAAATGTCATCTCCACCAGGAAGCTGCAAAAGGATGGTGAGAGACTGCACTGAAGTGTCTGTGAGGCTGAGTTCCAAGGGAAAAAAATCTATAAATACAAATATGCTGCAATTACGGGAGTGCCTGATTCAAGGGTAAATATATGAATGTATCTCTCTATAGACTGTTCAGGAGCACTATTTACACACTCTATACATTATGTGGAATGATTATAAATGGTGTGGCTTAATAGACTTCTTACCTTAATAAATATTTTCCTTAGGTAGACTCTTGGAAGAAATTCATACCGTTGTGTAACTGAACTAAATAAAACATACTGGCTTTTATACTTGAAGAAAATGGCAGCCCACCACCAGCAGAATAAGACCATTAATTGGAATTGGTTTGCTCTAATCCTTGCATGCACTCATTAAGGTTATCAGCATCCTTCTGAGCAGAGGTTCCCAGGTCAGTTAAAAAAAGAGAAGAAAGTGTTTGTGTGTGTTTAAATACATAAATGTAGATAAATCCCTGGAAAACTAATATTAGATTGCCAGCATTTTATTTTGACACATAAGAACACACATACACACACAAACACACACAACTACCAACAACTAATTATCACTGTTATACCATAAAAGTGAATTTAAATACAAGCAGAAAGGCCAGAGTATTAATATAAAAACAACACTTTCAGTTGAATACATTGAATTATAAGACTAACTTAGTCTCTGTAAAAAAGGATAAATATAAATTAAGAGAAATAGACAAACAGAAAAATTACAAAAATATAATTAAATTTCATCCCCAGCAGGAGTAAACTCCATCACAGACTGACACTAATTCATGAGCTGGCATATGGAAGCCATATTGATTGAGAATTTGGGCTGAACCCAGCTATAGGAAATGGGGTAGGAACCATGTGGCATGAGAACATGCCAGGAGGAAAACCACAAGTTCATAAAGAGGACAGCATATAGCTGGTAATATTCCTATCACAGGGTCAAGAGAACAGTGGGAATCTAGCATGACAGTTAACATAATAAAATAATTTAGATTGGTGGTAAATGGCAGAACATAAGGTCAAGAAGATTCAACTAATAGCAAGAGAAGAGTCAGATCTATACAGAAAGCTTAACTATCTAATGCTGTACAGTAAATGGTCAGCTGGATTAGTGTCAAATTATTTTAGCAGAAGTTTTGGAGAAGTATAGAATTTTGGAAGACTGAACATTGACTCTGTCTTCCAAGATAAGAGAGGAGTAGCTTCATTTTGTAAAACACTAACAGTCTTTCTGATCAAATAGATTTTCACATGGTTCCTAGCTTCCCCACTCTTCCTAGCTTCCCTTGCCATGCAGACTTTGGGTACTTGTACATATTTCCTTCTGGCTGATTTCTTAAGCTCTTTACAATTCTAACCTCTCTTCCTCTTTACATTTTTTTCACCATCTCTCGCTGTTCTTTGTTTCTTGGCAACGTGTACACACAGTTCTCAACTGAAAATTCAGTAAACATATATTCTGCATCCACTATTTGCAAGGCACTATGTTAGGCACTGCAGATGATCCAAAGAGGAGTGTGTCTTAATTTCTGCCCCTAGGGAACTTATGGTTGAGTAGAAGGTGAGGATAAAATAATTACCCTAATGTCTACTAAAAGCTAGACCATAACAGTTTCCCAACAGAGAAATATGAGGGATAAGAGATTGTATCTAGCTAGATGACTAGGAAAGTTTCAGAAAGAAGAGAATATTTGATATGGACCTTGAAGGTGTATAGGATTTTGATAGGTAGAGATGGGGTTGAGAGAAGAGCAGGAGCAGAGACTTGGAATGATTCTTGGCCATTGGCCATGCCTAGGGAGCAGAGCCAACTGTAAGTGCTATGATGAAGATAAAAATAAAATGATAGTGATTAAAAGGTTCTTGATTTGAAATCAACAAATTATAATAATTTGTTTAACATAAGTATTTTTAATTGTGTTAAGGGGAGTGAGTTAATGAATAAATTAATTTGAAAAACCACATAGAGTTAATTGAGTTCACATCTGTTAGCCGCGCAATCTTGCACAGGTTACTTAGCATATATGTGCCACAGTTCCCTTACCTGTGAAAAACAGGATCATGGTTTTAAAACAGTGCCTGGCATATAGTAAGCAAAAAATAAATTGTTGCCATTATTACTTTAAAATCAGAGTCTGGCAATGAGTTGAGTTTCAGTTTCTCTCTAGCGGTCTCTCTGCACTTAGAAAGGTCCTATGTGCTAATTTTCAGCCTGACCATTGTAATCTGTTCCTTGGATCTCAGCATAATGCCATGATCTGAAAGTCCTGTACCAGGCAGAGCTTAGAGTTGAAAGATTACCACGAAGAAGGAACAAATATGTGCATTCCAAATCACACGTGTAGCTGGAAAAGAGGTTAGAAGCTTACCCGAAACACCGAAAGTCACTTTGCTTGAAGTAGACAATTTTCCAGATTAGTCACAAGATGCTCAGTGCTTCTACCACTTTTGCAAGCACAGGTGTGAGGCAGTTAGGCGTGGATGTGCGATTTCCTTGTTTTTCAGCTAATACAAAGAAAGCCTGATTGCTTGAGCTGGTGCCTAACAATAGGCAGCAGCTGTGGGTTCACTCAACAATTGCTGGGAGGGAACATTTTTTCCTCTGGGGTTATATTTAAATCAGGGAGCTTGCTTTACGGGAGAGGGGCTGGAAGAAATTGCTGCTGCAGGTAGGTGGTCCTGCTTAAGAAGCCCAGGCATATCAAACTCACCTAAAACATCAACTACGTTATTGGGGTGGTTATATTTAGAGTACAAAGGGGTTCCTTAAATCTGAAGGTGCTTCCCTAGTTCTTTTATGCTTTGTTAACATATCATAGAGCATTGATTGAGAGGACTAAGAACTAAAGTGTTTGCAGCTAGCGATCATTGGAGATCCATTAGGAAAACACATCAGTCTCCGGAGTCAGTGAAAAAATAGAATTCACTTTATTCATAATTGTTCTTGTTTGCCTCCTGTATTGAGTTTCTGCAATGCTCCAGACATTGTAATAGGCACTGGAGATGCAGGGATTCTCCTCTTTTCATTTGGGAGGAAGTGGTGGGTCAAATAATAGAGATATGTATAAGGTAGGGTATAGGCACCAAAGTGGGGTTATGGGGGATTGTGTTTTCTTCACCTCTATGGTCTCATGTCTCTCTCAGTGCCTGCTTGGCAAATAGTAAAAGGTCATAAAAGGTTTTTGAATTTACAAGAGTAAAAGGGAAATTTTACAGAACTCACTGGAGTCCAAAGAGTGTATAAGATCCAGCCACTCAGGTAAGTCATAACAGCTATAGAGTCTTTTCTGTATCACTGCGTCAGGTCTCTGCTCTCTCTTTGATGAATGAGGTGATTGTTTCGATGTTGCCCCCACTCCTCTCATCCTCTTTCTAGCATGTGCACACACACTTCTTTTCTGGTTATTTCTCTACCCTGCGGGGGTTGTGCTTAGCTGAGGTTTAAGAGGCGTCTCTTATGCTTTAAGTGTCTGGATGCCCTGAACAGGTGAGGCAGCTCTAGGACCCTTATATCCCTCTTTTACTTAGGCCCAGAAGTAATCACTATCTTTCTAAAGAAACGCACAACATCAGGAAACAAGCTACATACAGTTGCCAGTAGTCTGTTCAGAAGTTGCTGAAGATGGGATATATGAGCCAGGAGTGAGGTCTAGGAGAAGAAATGACAAAAGAGAAGCTGCAAATGCCATAAGCGGGGGCAATACTATTTAGATATCCATCTTCTTGGCCAGTTGAACCAAAACATTTATTATTTGTCTTGGTAATATCCAATGTCCTCCTTTAAGCTATTTGAAACTATATATTATTAACTATGGTAATTCCACAGTGCAGTAGTACACTAAAACTTATTCCCCCTATCTAGCTGTAATTTTGTCTTTGAACAAATCTCTCTCCTCCACCCTTCCCAGACTCTAGTATCCTCTGTTTTACTTCTTCTGTGAGACCAACCTTTTTTTTAGCTTCCACTTATGAGTGAGAGCACATGGTGATTAACTTTCTGTTCCTGGCTTATTTCACTTAACATAATGTCCTTCAGTTCCATCCGTGGTGCTGTGAATGACAGGATTTCATTCTTTTTATGGCTGAATAGTATTCAATTGTGTATATATACACCACATTTTCTCTATCCATTTATCTACTGTTCAACACCTAGGTTGATTCTATGTCTTGGCTATTGTGGACAGTGCTGCAATAAACATTTTTGTAGCTATGGTAAATTGGCTTGCCTTCTTGATTTCTTTTTCAGATAGTTTGTGTATATAAATGCTACTGATTTTTGTATGTTGATTTTGTATTCTGCAGCTTTTCTGAATTCATTTATCAGTTCTAAGAGATTTTCGTTAGAGTCTTTTGGTTTTTCTATGTATAAGATCATGTCATCCACAAACAGGGACAATTTGACTTCTTTCTTTCCAATTTGGATGCCTTAGATGCCCTTTATTTATTTCTCTTGCCTGATTTCTCGACTAGGACTTCTAGTACTATGTTGAATAGGAGTGGAGCAAGTGGGCATCCTTGTCTTGTTCCAGTTCTTAGAGGAAAAGCTTTTAGCTATTCTCCATTCAGTAGGATGTTAGCTGTGGGTTTGTCATATATGGCCTTTATTGTGTTGAAGTGCATTTCCTTCGATACCTAATTTATTGTGAGTTTTTATCATGAAGGGATGCTGAACTTTATCAGATGCTTTTTCTGCTTCTTTTGAGATGATCATATGGTTTTTGTTCTTTATTCTGTTGATGAAATGTATCATGTTTTTTGCTTTGCATATGCTGAAACATCCTTGCATTTCTGGGATAAATCCCACTTTATCATGCTGTATTATCTTTCTGATGTATTGTTGGATTCAGTATGCTAGCATGTTGTTGAGGATGTTTGCATCTATGATCAGGAATACTGGCCTGTAGTTTTTTTTTATGTTTTGTCCTTGTCTGGTTTTGGTATCGGGATTATGCTGGCTTTGCAAAATGACTTAGGAAGAATTTTCTCCACTTTAGTTTTTTGGAATAATTTGAGAAGAATTGGTATTAATTTTTCTTTAAAGATTTGGTAGAATTCAGCAGTGAAGACATCCAGTCCTGAACTTTTCTTTGTTGGGAGATTTTTTACTAATGATTCAATCTTGGTACTCGTTATAGGTCTATTCATATGTCCTACATCTTCTTTGTTCCATTTTGTTAGGTCGTATGTGTCCAGAAATTTGTCCATTTCATTTAGGTTTTCAAATCTAGTGATGTATAGTTGATTATAATAGTTTCTAATGATCCTTTGTATTTCTGTGGGATCCATTGTGACATCTTCATGTTTCTGATTTTGTTTGGGCCTTCTATGACTTTTACTTAGTCTAGCTAATGGTTTGTTAATTTTATATTTTAAGAAAAACAACTTTTTGTTTAATTGATCTTTTAAAACTTTTTTTAGTATCAATTCCATTTATTTCTGCTCTGTGACTTATTATTTCTTTCTACTAATTTGGGGTTGGTTTGGTTTGTCCTTCCTTTCCTAATTACCTGAGATATATCATTAAGTTATTCTTTTTATTTTTATTTTTATTTTTTTGAGACGGAGTCTCGCTCTTTTGCCCAGGCTGGACTGCAGTGGCGCGATCTCGGCTCACTGCAAGCTCCGCCCCCCAGGTTCATGCCATTCTCCTGCCTTGGCCTCCTGAGTAGCTGGGACTACAGGCGCCTGCCACCACGCCTGGCTAATTTTTTGAATTTTTAGTAGAGACGGGGTTTCACCGTGTTAGCCAGGATTGTCTCGATATGCTGACCTCGTGATCTGCCCGTCTCAGCCTCTCAAAGTGCTGGGATTACAGGCGTGAGCCACCGTGCCCAGCCATCATTAAGTTATTTATTTGAAATCTTTCACGTTTTCTTTTTTTATGTAAGGATCTGTCAAGTATTCACTTTTTTATTAGTTCCTTAAAACTTATTCATCCTGTAAGTTTGCCTCTCAGTACTGCTCTTGCTGTGCCCTATAGATTTTAGTATGTTTTGTTTCTATTTTAATTTGTTTCAAGGAATTTTTAAATTTCATTTTTAATTCCTTCCTTCACCCGTTGGTCATTCTGGAGCATGTTGTTTAATATCCATGCATTTGTATAGTTTAAAATGTTCCTCTTGTTATTGATTTCTAGTTTCATTCCATTTTGACCAGGTAAGATACTTGATAGGATTTCCACTTTTAATTTTTTTTTTTGAGACTTGTTTTGTGTTCTAACACATGATCAATCCTGGAGAATATTCCATGTGTAATCCATGCTAGTGACATTTTGAGTGTCTCAGGGCCTAGGCAGAGAAGAGTTTGTGGTTGTGGTGCTGTGGCTTTGCTGGGGGTAGACTTGCGAGGCATTTCTCAGGTTGGGAGAGAGTATGTGCCATGGTGAGTCAACCAACTTGGGGCTTGGGTTGGGTCTATGAGGGCTGTTACACTCTGGCTGGGAGCACGCTCACACAGTTGCTTGGCTGGCCTGGGGGGTGTGCCTGCCAGGAAACAGGGGGCTAGTTCTCAGGCCTGGGATGTGGTTGTATGGCTTCTCACCTGGCCTGGGTATGTGTCTGCTGGGGTGGCTCATGGGGCTGTTTCTCAGGCCTGGGATGCAGGTGCACAGCTGCTCAGCTGACCTGGGGCGTGTCCGCCAGGGACAGCCCACAGGGCTATTTCTCAGACCCAGGACACGGTCCCAGGGCTTCTCAGCTGGCATGGGTAAATGTCTGCTAGGGGTGGCCGTGGGGCTGCTTCGTAGGTCCAGGATGCGAGTACAAGGCTGCTCGGCTGGCCTGGAGGCTTGCCCACCCGGGTGGCCTACAGGGCTGTTTCTCAGTCCCAAGGCATGGGCATGCTGCTGATTGGACGGGGGTATATCTGCTAGTGGTGGCCCTGGAGCTTTTCTCAGGCCCTGATTAGGGGCTGTAGGGCTATTGGTCAGGCCAGGGGCTTGTCTGTAAGGGGTGGGACTGTTTCTCAGGCCTTGGGAGTGGGTCTGTAGCTGCTGCACCTTCTGGGAGTGTGTCAGCTGTTCAGAGGCTTGAGGGCCTTTCCTGCTTGAGGGAGGGAATGCAGCAGTTTGGCTAGCTCAAGGGTGGGTTCGCACTGGGTGGGAATGCCAGACTGTTCCTCTGGCTGGAAGTGCCTATGGTGGGAGTTGGTTTCCCTGTTGTGTGGGAGCAAGGTCATAGCTGATCCTGGGTCCAAGCTCTGCACAGCTGGGGTTGTAGTGTTCAGCTACCAGTGTGGGCTTAGTGGAATGAAGTTGGAGCCCTAGTGTTGGGGAGGTACAGTAGACTTCAGCAGTGGGTCTAGTCTCAAGTTCACAGGGGGTAGGCGTGAAAAATCTGTGGGATTTTCCTGTAGTAAGGACTATAGGTTTTTGTGAGGCAATGGAGGCTGGTGGGGTTCTTCTGCTTGCCTTTGCCCCATGATGGGAAGTCCCTTCTGGCTCCAGGCAGATCTGATCCAGGTGGGGAAGAAGGGGCTGTAGAGGCTGGGTGCTTCCATGCTGCTCTTCTGGATTTCTAGTCAACATAGGTGCATCTGCACTGCAGCACTCTTCTTTTGACACTCCAGTTAAATATTATTTGTTTTTTCATTGCCTTGGTCCTTTCTTGTGGGGGGTGGGGAACAAGCACCTGGTGTCTCTAGTGGATCATCTTGCTGATGTCTCTCTCCAGCACACAAACTTATTCACATGGGGAAGAACCACAGAGTGATAACCCCAACACCCCAATGGGGCACAGAAGGTTATATATCATCTTGAGGTTAAAGAAACAATGGGGGCTTGGCTTGTGGCAAAATCGATTATGGGAGTGGGAGAAGAGGAGTCCTGGCTAGCAAGGTGGTCTTGTTACGTAGATGAAACCTTACAGGTAGCAGCCATCAGAAAGAATAGATGGTAAATATTTCTTTTGGACCTTTAAAGGCGGCAGACTTTCAGTTAATCATTCCTAGATCTGGACAAGGGAAGGCCTCAGAGAAAACCTGGCTTCATCAATGCAGATTCTCTATAGGTACAAATCTTCCACACAAAAGACAGCTTTGCAGGGCTACTTCTGTTTGCAGGTCCTTTGAACAACCATGTCAAAATATGGCAAAGAAATATTTTTATTTTTTTTCCACAGAGTGATAATTTAACTATTTAGTATTACAAACACAACACAACCTTGTTTGTCATTCCTTTGCTCAGAAAACTTCCATGATTCCCTGTTGTCCTGGAGAATCAAGTTCCAAAGTCTTATCTTGGCATTTACAACTCTGTAAGATTGAACCTTAAGTTAAAATACTCTAAGAATGCTTCTAACATTCTCTTTTCATTCATTCTTCAAACTATAGAGTCAGGTTCAATTAAGGAAAGGAGAGGGCCTCTTCTGGAGAGCAATGAGCTGTGTATAAACACAAGTAGAGTCAGTCCTGTTTTGTAGAAAAACCTACAGAATTCCAAAATAAATCCTCTTCACTTTGGGGTAGGCAGGGATAGACTGTGGAGGCATGCACGGGAGTACTGGTAATCCACAAATGGATTACCATTTGTGGTGACAAATTCTGATTATGGTTAAGAAAGTGACACCCAAAGAGAATAAATTCCACAGCCCAGTTGTAGAAAAGTTGAACTAGGATTCTGTTGTCCTGTCTTTCAGTCTGGTGGATTTTTAGGCCAGCTTTAATTTGCTGTACCCACTGCCTTCTATTACCTAGAGTGGGATAGGTGTGGGTCTAAATAACAAAATTTATTTTCAGCCATTAACAAATTGGTACTAATTAATTTCTCAGAGCCACTTGCAATCCCACATAATATCCAAAGGAAAGGGGTCACGTAGGTTACTTGAATAGATAAGTGTAGGTGAGAGACATGAGATACTGCAGTGAGGGCATCACCAGATGGTACACAGCAATGGGAGGCAGCATGAGGTTACTAGGTGTCTAGAGAACAGAGAGCCAGGAAGAGGATGAAAGCATACTACAAGCAAGAGTCTCTTATTTCTCAGCCTTATATGTGTACTTCATTTGCCTTTGAGAGAAAGTGGGGGTGGCGATGGGAAATGCACTGATGGCTGAGTTTCAGGGTTGACTTGAAATCTGCTAAAGAGAAGTCACCTAATCCTGACCTTCATTCATTGACTGATACTGAATTCTGCATTCAAACAAATTACTCTTTGCAGTTAAAAGCTCCACAGATGAGTCCTTTTGTAAGCTGTGCTTAGTATACTAATGAATCATACTTGTCAATAGATTTACCTTTGAAGGGCTTATGAGGTACAGTTTATCAAAAATGGCTTAGATCTTCAACCTGTTTCTAGGATTGTCAGTTAGCAAATGCATTTGGATTCTTAGAGCCCCCATCCTGGCACCTCACTAGAATTTGACCTAGGCTTTAATCTTTAGCTATGGTTGTCTTGCACTCTTACACCTCAGGAGCCATGCTATTCCTAAATTCCATGGATCTTTATCAGATTAATGTATGTATATGTATATGTGTGTATATATATATAACATATATATAGAAACATATATAATATATATAGAAACATATATATAGAATCATATATATATATAAACACACACACACACACACATATATATATACACACACACACACTCTGAGATGAAGAAGTTTGAAGCTCTCTCTAACCTTCCCTCTTCCCCGACTGTCTCTCCCAAAGAAGCTGAAATTCATTTGTCTGCGTAAGATCCAGACCCACCAAGGAGAACAATTGTTTTTCTTCTACCAAGGATAACAATTGTTATCTCTTTATCTATTGCAGAAAAGAAGACCAACATGTAACTACACCTGAACAGACACTTTAACAAGTATAATGTCTATCTCCAAAGATCATTTAAATTCCAAAGAGAAATATTTACAAGTTCCCATATCCATTCATTCTCTTCGGTAATCCCCTCAACAGAATTCCTCTTCTCCCCCATCCCATAACCTGTTTTACCATGATTCAAACCCCCATTCTTTCCATAACCTTGAGGTGGTATTGCAACCACCTTTGCAAAGATTATTGACAGTGAGGGAAATCTAGCATGGCTGACTCCATCTTGCTTCTAGCCTCACAGGCTGGCTATGCTCACTCATTCCTGGGTGTAGGCCAAGCTAACCATGGGAGGAGCTTATAGTTTAACTTCCAAGCAAGGATGACAACAGTTATTCTTAAAACTGTTTGCCTTCTTGTTCAAGGGCTTAAACTGCCTTTGACTAATGAAAGGCCACAAGATTAGGATTATGGGAGGGGCTGGAATTATGCTAAAATGTAGGCATAGTTTTTATAATGCCTTACTGCTCAAGGGTCATGTTGCCAGATGTCACATGATTTGTGATGTCCCCAATTGCTCCTATAGATAACATAACTATTGTAGAGCTAAGATTGGTCTTTTGAGATGTGTTTCAAATATTTGCATTCTGGTAACTGACTGACTCCACTGGGACTTGTAACTCATGACTCAGCTTGTCCTGTGCTCAGCCCCCTCAACCCAGAGGCTGACTCAGTGCATTCATTTCTGTAAAAGAATGTGAAGACCATTTTCTACACCCCTATGATTGCATCTGCAACCAGTCAGCAGTACCCATTCCCTAGTCCCCTGTCTACCAAAGTATCCTTGAATAACCCTAACCTCTGAGTCTTCAAAGACACTGATTTGATTAATAACCCCATCTTCCACATGGCTAGCCTGTATTAATTAGGTCTTTCTTTACTGCAGTGCCGTAATCTCAGTGAATTGGTTTTGTTTCTGCAGTGGGCAGGAAGAACCTGTTGGGCATTTATAGTATATAAGCTTCTGTACCTTACTAGGAAGTTGGGTCTTCATTCTGAAAGTTCTTGTGTACACACATTAAATAAATTTGTATACCTTTTCTCCTATTAATAAAAAAATCTGTACATGTGTATGTGTATATATATGTGTATATATACACACATAAACATATATTTTCCCCAGAGAATAGAATTCTTATGCCAGCTAACCAAGAGAGCATTTACTGATCCCCATGTACTTAGGAAAACAGTACAAATTGGTAAAGCAGCTTTTGCATATTGGGAATAACACTTAACACTAGCTGTTCAGCCTTGGTTGAGTAATTCCCTCTGAATCTGGTTTCCTCTCCATGCAACTGGAGATAATTTCCCTACCTCACAGAATTGGGGTATTGATTGAATGAGTAGGTATATGAAAGTACACTGTAACCTGTAAATTGCAGATATTAACATGTCAGATATTAATGTCAGGAGTCAGTAGAGTGCAGTGGTATAGAATATGGGCTCCGAAATCAAACTGCTTGGCCTCATATTGTGGCTTTGCCATTTACTAGCTGTGTGACCATGGGCATGTTAAACTCTGTCAGACTCAGTTTACTTACCTGTACAATGGGATAATAATAGAACCCATTTCCATAGAGTAGTTGTGAAGAGTAAATCATTAATGAAGATAAAATGCTTAGCACTGTGCCTAGAACATAGTAAGCTGTCCCTATGAACAAGGAAGTAAAACAGTAAAAATTCATTATATTCTGCAGGAATGATCACCTTTCACATATGCAGTCATATTTGATTATAAACAACTTTGTGAGGTTGGCAGAACAAAGTATTATCATCAACATTTTACAGAATAAAGTATTGTCATCAACGTTTTACAGAAACGTTGATGATTCCCTCAAGAAACCTTAGCAAATAGGTGGTAGGCCTTTGATTAGAACCCTGAATTCATTTCTTAAGGCCTAAGGTGAATTCTGAGACTGTTTGTACAATGGCAGCCCAGCAGGGGAGAGCTTTCTGGCTAGGGATCTCCTGACAGGCAGCTGCCTTCTTCCTCTCCTATGTTTAGGCCCTCACTTATTACATGTTATATTATTACTATGGTCTGAATGTTTGTGTTCCCCGTTAGAATTCATAAGTTGAAACCACTAACTTCCAATGTAGTGGTATTAGAAAGTGGGGGCTTTGGGAGGTGTTTAGGTTATGAAGGCAGAGCCCTCATGAGTAAGTTTCATGCCTAAACAAGAGACCCCAGAGAGCTGCCTTGCGTCTTCTACTATGTGAGAATATAATGAGAGGCACCATCTAAGAGCCAGAAAGTGGGCCCTCACCAGATACAAAGTCTGCCTTGATCTTGTACTCTTCAGCCTCCAGAATTGTGAGAAATAAATTTCTGTTATTTATAAGCCACTGAGTCTATGGTATTATGTTATAGCAGCTTGAATGGACCAAGACAATTATCAAGTTATCAAATAGGCCATGGGCAGGAGCAAAAAAAGTCTTCTTCATTTTCTCTCTGTGTTGGGTAGCACACTTGAATTGAATTCCCTCATTCTACTTCTATTACTAAGAAATACATTTAATCATGAATTAGATTGCAACTTCTTTCTAATATAGGTATGTTACTGTCCATTGTGCACTGGAAGCCTTTCCCACGTCTATTTCTTTTATGAGGCTGTCTTTTTTTAAAACCTCTTTGTTAATCACAGCAGCTATCTCTGTCATTTGGGGACCCACTCTATATTAATGAATATGGATTGGAGTCTTCCTAATTGTTCTCTGAACACCTCCCAATTTTCAGAAGGGTAATTGATTTCCATCAACTTCATTAGTACACTCTCTACACTCTTGAAAGCCTGTAATTTTCAAGTTCAATATTTGTGTGCTCACACCCTCAGGAGTGCTTCATGTGGATCCCATTATAACCCTGGAATTCTAACCAGTCACCAGCTTTATCATGAAGCTTACTTATTTTCTAGTATGGCTGAGCCATGCTTTAGGGTATACCCCATACACAAATATATACATTTTTGTAAAAGCAAAATTACACAAGTATTTTTAAATTTAAAACGTTAACAACTCTAACTATGGCTCTAATGAAGAGTGCATTGAAATGATTCCCATGCCTCTAGGGGCATAATAGAGTCTGAGGTAAAGAAACTAAGGTCAGATGTTAGGTGTTTACTGTAGACAATTAGTCAAAGAGAAAACTTTAGCTTAGAAGTGAGAGGAGCTCGGGAAGATAATATTTCATAAAAACGTCATTTTGGTTTAACTTCTAGAAATATAAATGAAGAGAAATATATTTAGATACATTGCCACATAATAATTAGCCTTTTCTGGTTATGAAACTTTTCCCATATTCATATATATTTTTTCTTTTGTTGCCTAAGTCTACGTTCAAAGATCTGTGATGGTTTACTGTATTTCTGTGGAATTGGAGTAACTAATTATAGTCTACAATAGATAACCGGTTGTTGGTTCTGCCTCTGAAAGCTCAAAGCTCCTTATTAAATTTTATTGGAGAAGTACCTAAATTGAAAATATGAACACTTTTATCCCTATATTTCTACCAGAATCACCTCATTGAGGTTCTTCTTGCCATTCTTCAGCTGGACTATTGCAAAAGTTTAACTGGACTTTCTACATCTCTTCTCTCCCCGCTTCAACACATTACACACACTATTGCCAGAAGGTTTTCCCCCAAACATTGTGTCATTCCCATGTTAGATCTTCAGTAGCTCCCTGTCACCAGTGGCCTGGAGTGCCACATCACCCATAATCTAATTTTTCAACTTACCTTTCTAATTCTATTTGCTTTTACAACTTCATATACCATATGTTTCAGTCAAATGGTTGTGATTCCTCAAATGCTCCGTAAGCATTGGCACATACCTGTGTCTACATATGCTGCTCCCTTAATGAGCAACACCTTTCTCACCATCTCTTTGTTTGGACATTTTATATGTCTGCATTTGTTACAGTAACCATAGGCTCTTATAAAAAAGAGACCGTAGAGTGGCTTAAAAATTCAGAACTTCATTTTTTTTCTCTCGTGTGACAGCTCTGTTGTGTTTCAGAATGCAATGACTCTGCTTCGTGTGGTCATTCAGGATCGTAGGCTCCTTATAAGTTGTCAGGTCAAAAAGTTATTGCTCTACCATCCCCTGGAGTGTCATCCTAATCTGAATGATGAAGGGTGGCCCACCTCATTCACGTTCCAGCTAGAGGAAAAGGAAAGGGTGAATAAGACATGTACACTCTCTTAGGGTCTGGGTCTGGAAGTAGGCACATTCATACATAACTGTGAGGGGGTGGGGGGCTAGGAAATGTAGTTTAGCTATATGTATGGAAGAAGCAGAGAAAAAATTTTGGTGGTCAACCAAGTTTATGACACGTTGAAATCTGGCTCACATGCCATCTTCCTTCTTTAGGCTTTTCTGAGCCCTTCAGCTGGAAGCAATTTCTCCTTCCTCTGATCTATTCTAGTTGAGGGCTTCTGAAACTAATGTGTATAAGAATCACCCGTGGATCTTGTTAAACTACAGAGGCTGAATCAGTCAGTCAGAGTTGGGAATTGAGATTCTCCATTTCTAATGAGCTCTGAAGTGATACTTATGCACTGGTCTGAAGAATGCACTTTGAGTGTTCCAGCCCATTGTCTGTTTCTCTCTTGTGGAATGTAATTTTTTCTACTTCATATTAGCTATTCATGTGCATAACTTAACCTCCTTACTAGACAGTTAACTCCCATAGCAGAACCTGGATCTCGCTGGCATCTGTCACTCTCACCCTGCCTCCCTACAGCACTAAGAATAGAGCATGCACACTTAGATGTAGTTAATATTTGAATAATTGATGAGTGGCTTCAACTAATTTAGAATGTTGAACATAAGCTTTTGAAGGGCAACACTACTTATGTTAGCTTCTGGACTATGCTTAGTGCAATTACTTATTTGAAAATTGTCTGTTGAAAACTCCACTCCTACATAGCCCAGCCAAACTAAGGGAACACCGGCCAGAGAGCTGAGCTAAGTGGAATTCAGGAAATGGAAACCACATTTTATTGAGGACTTTTTTTTCCATGTGCTGTAACTATTTCAAAGGAAATGCTAATCCCTGTGTTTGGAATTCATTTCCAGAGAGCTTCTCTGCTTAACAAGCGTGACTTTGTGCCCACAGAGTTTTATAAGCCAATTTTATCAATTTTGTTGAAGAGGTGGCTTTTTTTTTTTTCCCACCTGGAAACACTCAATGATCTTCTATCTGGAAAGTCTTAAGTTGGGTACCAATTAAAGCTGGATAATAATGACGCCTCTCAAGTTGGCACCACTTTAGCCTGTTCTTTTCTCAGTCCTAACATACGTAGTCATGTGTTGGCCTTGGAGATTAGGGTGGAAGAAGGAAGAGAAGATAAAGTGGGTTAGGGTTTAAAACAGAGGCTACTTTGTAATCTATCCTAAGTCTTATGAAGCAAAGTAAAAAGACCTGAGGTCTCCTGCCTCACACCTGCCTGTGTGATGGAACTCGTAACTAGAACTATTTTGTACTTGGACTTTGTCATAAATGAGACAGAGCTGAGGTTTCCCTTTTGGACTCTGTATGTAAAAGGTTTCACAAGCAAATTAATCGCGTTATTAAGATTTTACAGATTCTTAGCCTAGTTGAAGAAATGAGTTTTAGTTTCCATTAGCCCCACTGGTACAATCAACTAATGCACCAGTCACAAACCACGGAACTTCACAGTGGGATCCTTCACTTTTTACCTGTAGGCTCTTTACTTGGCAGTATCTTTTTAGCCCTTAGTTCCATTACTAGGCTTTGGAATTGAGAAATGGATATTCAGACATGCCATTAATTTATACTGACACCTCTCTTTCCTTACTGTCGACTAGATATAAGGGTTTATGGTATTATCTGCACAGTGTGTCCGGATAAGTTGTTATTGCACATGTCTGCACTTGATTTTGTAGGTATTCCACATTTTTTGGCCTTCCTATTCCCTCAGTGAGACCTTTAGCATCACAATTCAAGAATGAAAATATTCTCAACAGAGCTAGGGCTGGGGTGAGGCAAAGCAGGCCCCAAGGGAGCAAAATTTAAGGAGGCACTAACTTGCATGTGCATGCCCTGGAAGTGAGCACCTCCTTAAATTTTGTGCCCTAGGCACCTAGCTTGCCTTATTTTAGTCTGGGTCCTGAGTTCCAAATCAGAGCTCAAAGTACCAGTTGCTGAGATCATTTGGACGATTGAGTCAGCCCTAGTCCTTTACCCCAACTTGTATGCGTGTGTATGCGTGACCGCAGAGATCCTGCAAATGTCTATGTGAGACAATAAACATGGAATTCTGCAATCATGATTTTATTAATCACATGAAGGTAAGACTGACATTCAATGTTTATTTGCCCTCTGTGCTGCAGCAAAACAGTCTTGACATAGATTTTTAATGAGCATGCATTAATTATTGGCTTTGAGAATCTCCTTGAATTTAACTCTTGCTGTTGCTCCATGGTCTCAAAGTCCCCTGATTTTTCAGACCATCAATGGCACATCTAAATGTAGACAAATGCATCACTCTTATCCAAGTGCCTAACTATACTCACTTGCAAGGCATATGTGAACACCACCTAATTAGTTGTGAAGTGCATTTTGGCATATGTCGGAAGTTAAAGCCACTTCCTTAGAGGAACTCAAACTCCGAATTTATCTTTATTAAGGCCTTGTCCAAATGATATATATACACTGCCTCCTTGCTATCTACTGCTTGGAAATAAATCACTTTAGGATTGATTTGCTAACGGCTTTCTTCACTCTAAGGGTCCTCCTGCCCGAGAGGTCACACTGTCCTTCTTCACAAACAAACATTGATAACCAAACAGAAGACACCACACTGACCATACAGTGAATGAAGAAGGAAATCTGGGGTGAGGGGAAGCATGACCCTTCGCACAGCCTAGAAAAAAAGAACTTTACTAAAGTGTAATATTATATTCTGGACAAAAGCCCCCAAACCACTTTTTAAGAATATGAGTGAACAAATGGGATATATTCATCTTTTTTTTCAGCAAAGTGCCATGAACGTTGGTACTTTAGTCAGGAATTACAAACCCCTCCAGGAGTCTGCCAAGTAATAGAAATCAGTGAAACTGGCTGGGTATGAGACAATCAGGAGTGGTAGGGACTCCAGGGAAACAGAGAATGCACTTTTCATCCACTGCAGCTGCTTTTTGTGACATGGGAATATTGGCCAAATTTTGTTAGATCTCCTGATTCTTCAAGAGAAGCAGGTAACTTGATTTTTTAAATAACATGATGGCTCCCATTTTTTAACTGGTGGAAAGTTAGCCTAAGAACATTTTAGGGTCACTGTGTGGGATAAAGAAAATATCCCTAAAGGACAGATTTGCCTCACTAAGTCTTGACGTCTGACTCCTTTCCAGTTGTGATTCCTTGCTCAGGACCATAACTCTGGATTCACATGGTGACTTTTAATGGCTCAGCCAATAATGCTAAAGTTGTATATTCTTAAGATGCCAACATACTAAATTGTATTTTAGACAGTTAAGTTTACAATTATCTTTGTCTCACTGCACATGGGTGGCCCCGCCTGCGTGTAGTCTTAGCTCACTCTCTACATTATTGGCATAACACAACAGTGGACACTTGATTTCCATTAGCCAGATGTAACTGATTGTCCTACCTTCACCTTTAGAGTGAGGCCACAGGGGCCCCATGGAACCACCTGCTTCTCGAGGAAGAAGTACGTACATGGAAATAGTGCTGTCTTAACCAGCTTGGCTTTCTTATATTTTTAATATCTTGCTTGTCTCAACTGCTTATTCCATGGTCATTGTGACTTCTGTTTGCCTGTTTCTGAATCTGTCAGTTGTTGACTAATAGAGGTAGAACTTGAATTCAGGTGTCTATTTCTTGAGGGAATTTGTTCTGCAAATTTATTATTTGTAAGTTGAAGTGAGACTTCTTTGATTTGCCTGTGTCATATATGTTTTAAATTAGCTTGAAGTTTTCCTGCTCTTGTGATCTATGATGTGAAATTACTTCATGGCCTGTGGAAGTTCAAACACATTCCAAAAACTTCTGTTAACTTCCAGAGGAGCCTCATACTTCCCGGGCACTCATGCTGTCCCTGTCCCACACTATATTTGTGTGAAACATAGCCTTTGTCTCTCTGTCTGGTTCTCTCTCTCATTCATTCTCTCTTTTTCTCTCTCTCTCACTCCTACTACTGCTCTCACTCGCAATCTATCCATCCGTGAGCTCAGTAGACTTTCCCCGGTCACATTACCCCTCCCCTTGCCACCAGGCTTCGTGCATCTCACTCTGACTGTGCCCTTCCCATCACAGCTCCTCACCTCTGCCTCTCAGCTTGCCCTGAGAATGCTAAATTCTTTTCCTTCTACAGTGATAGAGCAGCCTCCTTACTTTTATGTGGCCTTGTTGCCACTTAACACTAAGGTCATTAGAGTTGGGGGATGACCTTTTTGAACCTGTAAAAATAAACTCAGATTCTTTTTGTTAATTAACAAATGAACATAGAGCCAAAGAGCCTTGCTCTCTGGTAGCTTAGGCTGGGTCTACTTCTGAGCCAAGGCCTGATGCTGATGCCTTTATGCATATCCCTGTTCTACCTTGAGACTATCAAAATGCTGCTTCATTTAAATTTTACCTCACCTCTTCTCTTCTTCCCAATCTCAAATAACCCTATCACTTCATTTGTTTCACGAGTTTCCCCATGCTGCCTCTGATGTGCAGTCTCCCTTGCTTTAGGAAGTTAATAAACTTAACTTTGTCAGACTACAGGGGTGTCCCTGCTGGTCATCATCAGAGGGGCTTTACTACCTTCTGCTGCAAGCATTTATTAAAGTATTTGTCCCAATATACGCAGTTTTCTCCCTAAAAGGACTTACCTTTCATTAGAATATAACTTCATGAAGACAGGGAATTTCATCTGTTTTCTTCACTATTCTAAAACAATGCTTGGGTCATGTTGAAAGAATGAATGAATAAATTCTGTTAGTAGCCCTTAAATTAATGCAATTATCTCCACATCCTTATAAGAGTATGGTACCTCATTTCAGCTTCCCCTGAACTCTGCCTTTGGTTCTGAAATAAGAAAGACTGGGATAGACCCTGTCTTAGTCCATTCAGGTTAATGTAACAAAATACCACACACTGGGTAACTTATAAAGAACAGACATTTATTTCTCACAGTTCTGGAGACTGAAAAGTCCAAGGCCAAGATGCTGACAGGTTTGGTGTCTGTTTTCTGGTTTTTAGATGGTGCCTTTTTCTGTGTCCTCACGTGGTAGGAAAAGGGCAAACAAGCTCCCATGGGCCTCTATTATAAAGGCACTAATCTCAATCATTAAAACTCCATCCATACAACTTTATCACCTCCCAAAGGCCCCATCTGTTAATATCAACACCTTAGGGATTAGATTTCAACATATGAATTTTGGGGGAACATAAATATTCACACGATAGCAGACCCCCATTCCAACATTTAGCTGTATAATTTGGGATAAATTATTTAATCTCCTTATACCTCTATCTTTTTAGCTGTGAAGTGGGGAAGATGCTACGTATTATATTTGGTTGGGAAGATTAAATGAAGTGATTTATATGAAAGGTTTATTGTGGAGTGTGACACATGGTAAATGTTCAGTAAACATCAGCTAGTATTTTTCATTATAACTCCCCCTGGCCTTAATTTTTCCAGATTCCAGGCACTTGTACATCACAGTGTCCGTGCTTCTATTCAGCACTACGTTTCATTTTGCCTCATGATATGGTAAGGTATGTATGTCTTCTTTGTTTAGTTGTAAACTCTTTGAGGGCAAGGTCCATGTCTTACTTACCCGTGTATCACTGTAGATAAATACATCTATATATCACTGGCACATAGTAGGCCCTCTAATAATCTGTGGTTGAAAAGTTTGCCTGGAAAAGAAGATGACAGTAAGAGTGCCAAGCTGAGCCTGATTGGTAAATGCAGTGACTGCAGTGACTGTTAGCTGATTATGATAGAGCATTAATAGCTTCTTTTCTGAGTGGTTTTATTTTTTATTTTTATTTATTTATTATTATTTTTGAGACAGAGTCTTGCTCTGTCGCCCAGGCTGGAGTGCAGTGGCATGATCTCTGCTCATTGCAACCTCCACCTCCCAGGTTCAAGCAATTCTCCTGCCTCAGCCTCCCGAGTAGCTGGGACTACAAGCGTGCACCACCACGTCTGGCTGATTTTTTATTTATTTTTTATTAGAGACAGGGTTTTGCCATGTTAGCCAGGCTGGTCTCAAACTCCTGACCTCAGGTGATCTGCCCACCTTGGCCTCCCAAAGTGCTGGGATTTCAGGCTTGAGCCACTGCATCCGGTCTTGAGTGGTTTTAGAATCGAACAACTAAACAAGAGGAGCAGGGCAATGCAGGAGCTTTTTTGTGTTGTCTGCCCCTGCTGAGTGGGTATTTGAATGATCCAGGGAAAATGAGAAGGGCCAAGGAAGTGGGTGTGGACCAACCTGGTCATTTAATTCCTCTGTTTCTCAAGAACTGCCGCTCCAGCCTAGCCTAGCAATTTGGAGCAGTGGGTGAATTATTTGTAGCTAATCTGTAAGCAGAGATCATTGTGCTGAGCTGTGCTGAGCTCTACTGAGGTTTTGCTCTCCTGGCTACCAGGTGGGGACCTGTGACCGCTTTGTCTTTTAGTTGCTCTGGGGACTGGAACTAAAGGCATAAAAAGCCATCCGTTCACTTAGGCGGGCTTAGCTCTGTGAGTGGCTCTCTACTTGTGAAAGTATTTATGACAATTGCTCTCCTGCTGCGCGCGCACACACACACACACACACACACACACACACACACACTGCATGGCCCAGAATACAGAACAAGTCTCAAAACCTAGGAGAAGGTAAGAGGGCAAGGTTTTCTCAACATCCCTTTCCTGCACATCCTGCACAAATTCACACCTTTTGGCTTTTTGCTCATTTCTCAGTGTCCCAACCCCACTTGCCCTCTTTAGTATTCTCCAAGGGGTTACATTTGATGATCACTAAGATCCTCGAGCCTGTGGTGTGCTGGTAAATTGGCTCTCTAGGGGAAAAAAGCCCTGATTTGTAGCTTTGTAGTGTTTCCTGATTCCCTTCCTCCCTCTTTTCCCCCTCCCTCCCTCCATTTCTCCCCACCCTTTTCTCTTTTTCCTGCATTCCAGGCATAATTAGTCCCACTCCTCCAGTTCATTCTGCCTAGTTTTTCTTGTTTTCATCTTAGTAGACATAACTTGAATTTCTCAGCTGTGTGTGGCAAAAGTATATATCATGTTATTTTTAAAAAAATTTTTCTTGATCTGTATAGCTAATTGAAATGATTTACTGGTAGCAGTTTTTATCCAATCATTGCTTTAAACCACACTCATGACATCCACAACATAAGTAGGATGTTTTTGTCATTTTCTTGGACATCCTAGCCATATAAATCAGGCAAGAGAAAGAAATAAAGGGCATTCAAATTGGAAAGGAAGAATTCAAATCAACTTTGTTCACAGATGACATGGTATTATATTTAGAAAACCCTAAAGATTCCATCAAAACACTGTTAAAATTGATAAATGAATTCAGTAAAGTTGCAGAATACAAAATCAACTACAAAAATCAGTAGTATTTATATATGCCAACAGTGAACAATTTGAAAAAGAAATCAAGAAATCAATACCATTTACAATAGCTACAAAAAATATAAAGTACCTAGGAAAATTTAACAAAAGAAGTGAAAGATCCCTACAAGGTAAACTAGAAAACACTGAAGAAAGAAATTGAAGAGGATACAAAAAATGGAAAGATATTCTATGGTCATGGATTAGAAGAATTAATATTATGAAAATGACAATCCTACCCAAAGTGATCTATAGATTCAATGCCATCCCTATCAAATACCAATGACATTCTTCACAGAAATAGAAAAAGCAATTTAAAAATGTATATGGAACCACAAAAGGTCCTGAATAGCCAAAGCAATCCTGACCAAAAATCTGGAGGTATCACACTACCTGACTTTAATAGACTTTATTTTTTATGGTAGTTTTAGGTTTACAACAAAAGTGAGAGAAAGGTACAGAGATATTCCATATACGCTCTGCCCCCACATGTGTTGAGCCTCCCCATTATCAACATCTTCCATCAGAGTGGTACATTTGTTCAATTGATGCACCTACATGGACACATCATTATCATCAAAAACTCATAGTTTACATTAGGGTTCATTCTTGGTATTGTATATTTTATGGGTTTTGATAGATGCCTAATGATGTGTATCCACTACTATTGTATCATAGAGAGTAGTTTTATTTCCCTTAAAAATCCTCTGTGCCCCACCTATTCATCCCTTCCCCCACTCCCTGGCAACCACTGATATTTTTACTGTCTCTATAGTTTTGCCTTTTCTAGAATGTTACATAACTGGAATCATATAATATGTGGCCTTTTCAGATTGGCTTCTTTCACTTAGTAATGTGCATTTAAGTTTACTCCATATCTTTTATTTATTTATTTATTTATTTTTTATTATTATTATACTTTAGGTTTTAGGGTGCATGTGCACAATGTGCAGGTTTGTTACATATGTATCCATGTGCCATGTTGTTTTGCTGCACTCATTAACTCGTCATTTAGCATTAGGTATATCTCCTAATGCTGTCCCTCCCCCCTCCCCCCACCCCACAACAGTCCCCGGAGTGTGATGTTCCCCTTCCTGTGTCCATGAGTTCTACTCCATATCTTTTAATTACTCGATAGCTCATTTCTTTTTAGCACTGAATAATATTCAATTGTTTAGCTGTACCACAGTTTATTTGTCCATTCACCTACTGAAGGACATCTTGATTGCTTCCAAGTTTTGGCAATTATAAATAAAGCTGCTGTAAATATTCAGGCTCAGGTGTTTGTGTGGATATAAGTTTTCAACTTCGTTGGGTAAATACCAAGGAGTGCAATTGCTGTATCTTATGGTAAAAGTATGCTTAGTTTTGTAAGAAACTGCCACACTGTCTTCCAAAGTGACTGTACCGTTTCACTTTTCCATCAGCAATGAATGAGAGTTCCTATTGCTCCACACCCTTGCCAGCATTTGGTGTTGTGTTTTGGATTTTGGACATTCTAATAGATGTGTAGTGGTATCTCATTTTTGTTTTAATTTGCATTTCCCTGGTGACATATGACATGGAACATTTTTTTCATATGCCTATTTGCTATCTGTATATCTTCTTTGGTGACATGTCTATTAAGGTATTTGGACTATATTTTAATTGGGTTGTTTCCTTACTGTTGAATTTTAAGAGTTTTTGTACATTTTGGGTAATAGTCCTTTATCAGATATTTTCTTTGCAAAGAATTTTTTATGTCTTTTTTTAAAAAATATAAAGTAGGTTTTTAGGTTTCTTTTTTTTTCATTTTTTTGATGGAAGAAAGATCTATATTTCAATGATACGGGGCTTACATTGTACTTCACATTTTCCTTTTATCCTCTCCCCCTTCCCCCATCTTGTTAAGCAGCACAATTCTTTTCTGAGCTAATGCATCTCTTGGCTTATTCTGACAATAGCAACAAAGAACAGATGAGTCCAGCTACTGATAGTCTGTTTCCCTTCCTTTAAGGCATAAAGGAGTATGCCCTATTTTCTGCCTTTCAAGTTTTGTCGGCTGACATAGCTTTGCCGTACTTTGTATAATAGTTGCATAAGATGAGTTACCGTGTGTCCAGGATTCAGCGCAGTTTGGCATTATCCACGACTTGATGCCGAAGAGGAATTCACCTATGTACTTTGTTTCTGTCATCTCATTGCCCTAAAATAAATGATTTGATGATGAAATAAAATGTGTTGTAGAAGCTGAGGAAAATATGCAAAGTGCATAAGAGAAAAAAGGTTCTCTGTGTTTTCAATAAATGACCATTCATGATAATGAGGATACAAGAGCACTTGAACATAACAGAGACCAAAATGTTTTTATATATAAAAACTAAGGAGCCCAGAATCAGTGTCATATTTTGAAAAGTATTATGTTATGGTAGATGCAAAACTACCTGGTAGTATCTATACTCCACTTAAAATTCAACTTCTGCTTGGTTCATCTGATTCTTTCAAGGTCTTAAATGTTAAATGAAGGGGTAAAATAGGAAGGTATTTAAGTAATTAGCAGGCCTCCTGGGTCTTGATAACTTCAGTGCTTCTGGGAGCTGCCCAGTTGGCCACCAGTCTCTGTGGAATCCAGGGGACTCTTTCCAATACGGATTTGACCAGCACTTCAATTAGTGAGTTTCCATTAGCATCTTAGCATTACTCTTTAATACAGATGCCTTATTTTCCAGGGTTTAGGAAAGTTTAAGTGACAACCATGATTGCAGGAACAGACTGTTGAGAAGCTGTTTTTCAGTGCAAAGTTGGGTCAGGAGATTGATGGAGGCTTTGAAATTAGATCCTTGGATTGAAACATAAAGTTGGCGGCCATGAGTCCCATCAGTGGCTTCTCTATTAAAAGTCTCCTTTTAATTGTGGTAAAAATATTTTACTTGAGATCTACCCTCTTAACAAATTTTAGGTTCACAATACAGTATTGTTAAGTATAGCGATATTGTACAATTACAGTAATTAGTTATGTAATACAATATTGTACAGCATAGCTTTAGAACTTATTCATCTTACATAACTGAAACTTTATACCAATTGAACATCAACCTCCCATTTCCCCCATCCCCCAGCTTCTGGCAACCACCATTCTATTCTGTTTTTTCATGAGTTTGACTGTTTTGGATACCTCATGTAAGTGGAATCATGCAGTATTTGTCCTTCTATGACTGGCTTATCTCACTTAGTGTAATGTCCTTCAGGTTCATCTGTGTTGTCTCAAATGGCAGGATTTCCTTGTTTTTTAAGGCTGAATAATATTCCATTTTGTTTATATACTACATTTTACTTATCCATGTAGCCATACATGGACACTTATATTGTTTCCAGATCTTGTCTATTGTGAATAATGCTTCAATGAACATGGGAGTGCAGGCTATTTCTTTGAGATCCTGATTTTAGTTCCTTTGAATGTATACCCAGAAGTGGAATTGCTGGATCATGTGGTAGTCCAATTTTTAGTTTTTTGAGGTACTGCCATACTGTTCTCTGCAGTGGTTACATCAATTTACATTCCCACCAACAGTGTACAAGGGTTCCAATTCTTCATCATTGCTGACACTTACTTTTTGTCTTTCTGGTAATAGCCATTCTAACAGTTGTGATGTAGCCTTATTATGGTTTTTTTTTTTTTTTTTTTTTTTTTTGAGATGGAGTCTCGCTCTGTCGCCCAGGCTGGAGTGCAGTGGCTCAGTCTTGGCTCACTGCAAGCTCCGCCTCCTGGGTTCACGCCATTCTCCTGCCTCAGCCTCTCCGAGTAGCTGGGACTACAGGCGCCCGCCACCATGCCCGGCTAATTTTTTTGTATTTTTAGTAGAGACGGGGTTTCGCCGTGGTCTCGATCTCCTGACCTCGTGATCCGCCCGCCTCGGCCTCCCAAAGTGCTGGGATTACAAGCGTGAGCCACCGCGCCCGGCCGCCTTATTATGGTTTTGATTTGTGTTTCCTTGATGACTGGTGATGTTCAGCATCTTTTCATATACCTGTTGGTCATTTTAATGTCTTCTTTGTAGAAATCTCTATTCAATTCCTTTGCCCATTCTTTTCTTTTCTTTTTCTTTTCTTTTTTTTTTTTGACAGAGTCTTGCTCTGTCACCCAGGCTGGAGTGCAGTGGCACAATCTCAGCTCATTGCAACCTCTGCCTCCCGGGTTCAAGCAATTCTCCTGCCTCAGCCTCCCGAGTAGCAGGGATTACAGGCACCTGCCACCACGCCTGGCTAATTTTTGTGTTTTTAGTAGAGAGGGGGTTTCTCCATGTTGGCCAGGCTGGTCTCGAACTCCTGACCTCAAATGATTCTGCCTCAGCCTCCCAGAGTGTTGGGATTACAGGCGTGAGCCACCACGCCCAGCCCCTTTGCCCATTCTTAAGTTGGGTTATTTGGTTTCTTTTGCTATTGAATTGTAAGGGTTCTTTATATATTTTGGATATTATTTCTGTGATGTAAATACTCTCACCAAGGCCAATTTCAAGCTACCAGCTTGAGGGCACTGAATTCTGTGTTCAGAAGAGATGTGCACGATTGGCTGTTGTAAACCAATTTGTCAGTTTGTGCTAGCTCCAGCATCCTATTTCCTTGAGCTCTGACATTTTTCTTTTTACTTTTGTTCCTGTTCCTTTTTCTTTCCATTTCCCATTATAACACACATACAATAATAGCTAAAATACCCAAATTAAACTACAAAGCTTCTTCTTAATAACCAAACATGGCAAAAAAGGTTAAAGTGTTTCTTGCACACTTAACATACACACTATGAAATCAAGGTTGTGTCAAGGATGTGTGCTAGCTGCTAATTTTTAGTACAGTAAGTCCTCAATGTCATCAACAGGTTCTTGGAAATTGCAACTTTAAGTTAAATGACATATAAAAAAACATTTTCTTCTCATCAAGGATGTTAAATGAAGACTTAATGTAGTGATTAGGGAAGGAACAGCAAGAAAGACTATGTTTTGTTGTTCTGTAATACTCTCTGAATTGACAAGAGCCTCTCTGAAAGTCAAGCTTCAGTTCTGATGATAGTAGGTCCCCTAAGACACCTTTTATAACAGACAGTCCTCTCTCTATCAGCTATGGCGAAGCCAACAGGGAGCAGTAGTATCAAAATGTAAACAAGTACTCCATTATACTCATTTTATTTATTTATTTACTTTTTAAAAAATGGAGTCTGTCTGTTGCCTAGGCTGTAGTGTAGTGGTGCAATCATAGTCCCACTGCAGCCTCAACCTCCTGGGCTCAAGTGACCCTCCTGTCTCAGTCTTCTGAGTAGCTAGGACTACAGGTACATGCCCAGCTAATTTTTGTGTGTGTATATATATGCACTATATTATATATAATATATACAATATTATATTATATATTGTATATATAATATATTGCACATATATTGTATATATTACATATAATATATCACATATGTAATACATTGCATATATAGCATATAATAGATCGCATATATAATATATTACATATAATATATTGTACATATTATATGTAATATATAATATATCACATATGTAATATATGATATATTGTATATGTAATATATGATATATATAATATATCATATATTGTATATATATTATATAAATATATGTATATATATTTGAGATGGAGTTTTGCTCTTGTTGCCCAGGCTGGAGTGCAATGACGTGATTCTGCCTCACTGCACCTCTGCCTCCAAGGTTCGAGGAATTCTCCTGACTCAGCCTCCCAAGCAGCTGGGATTACAGGTGTGTGCCACCACGCCTGGCTAAATTTTGTATTTTTTTTTTCAGTAGAGACAAGGTTTCACCATGTTGGCCAGGCTGCTCTAGAACTCCTGATCTTAGGTGATCCTGTAGAGACGGAGTCTCTCTAGGTTGCCCAGGCTGGTTTCAAACTCCTGGCCTCAAGCTATCCTCCCTCCTAGGCCTCCCAACGTGCTGGAATGACAGGCACGAGCCACCATGCCCAGCTCATTATTTACTTTTGTATTTCAGCTTTTTTTCATGTTCTCACATATGCTAAACAATGCTTCTTCCTAATTTAATACATCAATTTCTGCTGCCATTGGAAGCTTCTGAAAATTGAATGTGTTTACTCTAGCTTGGAAGATATGGATGAGTGAAAAGAGTTATGCTTTCTTGCAAATAGTCCAGGAGTGGGAAACAGAGAGACAGCTAGAGCTAAGTTTGGCCCAACCTGCTTAACATGTGTGAGATTTGGTCTTAATTCCTTCAGTTTTCCTAGGTATTACATGCTCATTCCTCAGCCTCTGCCCAGCTTCCTCACACAGCCCCTCCTTTCTTGTCTTTGTTTCTCAGGCTAGATCCCAACAAATCTCACCTGGAGAAACTTGGAAAAAATCTAAGCAATAAACTAGGAGTCTAGTGACAGCTGATATATAGTTATATATACTATATAGTCTCCCTCAGAACAAAGGGACAAGGAACCTGCGGTGTGCTGGTAAAACGTGAACAACCAATTTTCCAGAACAACAACAACAAAAAACTTTCCAGAAAAAAAATGTGTGTGCATGCACATTTTTACATTGTATCGATATAAAGGATGAGTAGTACACAATTAAAAATAGTATACATTACTCCTTATTTTAAATTCCACAAACCAGTTTATTCTTACAGAATGCTTTTAAGTTTTGCAAGGTCTTTTATCCATAGTCAATCTATGGTTGTGATTGATAAATGAATGTAGTCCCTACATAAACGTGGCTGATATTTATGTTAATGAGTAATGAAAGTGAAACAACAAAGATGCATGTCAGAACTTCACTTATTCATCAGTGATGTGGGCAACTCCTTTGTTGAATCAAATAATAGGTTTGAAGATTGGAAGAACATGTTCTTCTTTTCCTGGTTAGTCAAAATGTAATGCCTATAGATATAACAGTTTTATGTTTAATCCGCATTATTAATGCTTTCTCCATCACTTTTTAAAGTTTGAACGATCAACAAAACAATAAATCAAGCCTTGATCTTAAGCATTTCACAATTTTCATACTGTAAGTAATCCCTACCATGGCTGATGTCAAGCTACAATTGTGATGTCACTGGGTAAATAGTGGGAAGAGATGCACAGAAGCACACCATTATAGGGTATTTCCACCATAAGGATACCACAGCTATGAATAACCTCAAGGGCATAGATAGACAAAATGTAATTCAAGAATTAGAAGGTGATGTGTTTTGACTATTACTTTTGGTTTTAATATAATTTCATTGTAGGTAGACACAATTGAATTTTTAATAATGGCTGTGTTTAAAAACCAGCTTACAGAATTTTTGAAGATATAACAACTGGCTCTTGTGAGCTAGGATATATCAACTCCCAGCACACTGGCAAGCAACCAAACTTATGAAGGACCTATTACGGGCCAGACAGTGCATGTGTAATCTGTAAGATTCCTTAGCTCTCAACAGTCTTAATAATAATAGTATATAATCCAATATCATTGGCTCTTGCTCCATCTGCTTCTTGTAGGATCCCAGTACCCTGTTGTGTCTCTCAAACTCTTGGCAGTCTCTAGTGGGTATCCCCTATGTGATCATGAACATGTTTGCTTGCCATGTGCTGTTGCTGCTTTGTTGGACATTAACCACACATTCATCTGGAACTACTGTCTTCCATTGAGGCACTGTTGTTTCTTGGGTGCTGCTGCTCTTCTGCTGGAATCTGATTTCTCCTTCTCACCCTGTTGCCTTTCTGCTGAGTGCTGACAACAAAGCACAGGTGTGTTCATGGCCCCAGAACACCTGGAAAATTTTTCTCAAAGTAGGAACGGCATACATCTTTTTCATTTGAATTACATTTTATTGGAAAGTGTCCGAAAGCAGGACTGCTGATAACCTTGCAACGTTTTTGAATAATCCTTTTACTTTAGAGTAGTTATCTTTTTAGATTTACAGAAAAGTTAAGATTTACTTCAGGGAATTGCCACATACCTCATACTCAGTATCCCCTATTGTTAATACTTAATTATGGTACATTTGTCACAACTAATGAATCAATATTAATGCATTATTATTAACTTAAGTTGATGCATTATTCATATTTCCTGTTTTTCCTAATGTCTTTTTTCTGTCCAAGGATCCCATCCGGGATACCATGTTACACTTAATTATCGTGTCTCTTTGGGTTCCTCTTGGCTGTGACAGTTTCTAAGACTTTACTTGCTTTTGATGACCTTAAGAATTTTGAGGACTACTAGTTAGGCATTTTGTAGAATTTCCCTCAATTGAGATTCGTCTAATGTTTGTCTCATGGTTAGACTTGGGTTTGGGGAAGGAAAACCACAGAGGCAAGGTGCCATTCTTATCATTCATATCAAGGGTATAAACTATCAATATGACTTATCAAAGTTGATATTGACCTTGATCACCTGACTGAGGTTTTCAAGTTTCTTCACTGTAATAACTGAAACCTGATTTCTCTGGTGTAAAGTCACTCTTTCAAAAATAGCTTTCTATACTGTAGTCTTTGGAAGGAAGTCACTATGTACAGCTCATTGGGTTGATTGGGTAGTATCTTGAGGGTAGAGTATCTCCATAAATTTTTTGGAATCTTCTGCGTGGGAGATTTGTCTATTTCCTCCCATTTATTTATTCAATAATTTATATCAGTATAGATTCATGGATATTTACTTTGAACTTCAAGTTATACTCTAATGTAGTCGATCCTTATTATTCATGGATTTCATATTTGTGAATTTGCCTACTTACTAAAATTTATTTGTAAACTGCAAATCAATACTTATGGTGCCTTCATGTTCATTTGCAGACATGTGCAGAGTGGCAAAAACTTTGAGTAGTCTGATATACACCTTCTTGTTTGCAGCTCTCATCCTGTAAACAAGTATTCTTTTTTTGGTGTATTGATTTCCATGTTTTTCCAATTTTTGTACTTTTTGTTGGTAGATCTATGTTAAGGTAAACAGGAATTTAAACTGATGTTTCCAACTGTATTCTAGCCTCTCCACTTGCTCATCTGTGACCGTCCATTTCAACAGCAAGAAACTTGGCTCTTACCATCTGCTATTCATTTACTTAATTGTTCAATTCTAGTATACTGTACATGTACAGCAGTATCAGAATTGTTAACCCATACCCCATGGGAAACAACTAATAGAGTATGGTGCTTCTGTGCAGTTCCTTTTGCCTTAACTCTTACAGTCCCCACTCACCTCCAAAGTTACTTATCTTAGCACCCTTTTCCCCTTCACAGCTTTCACTAATACTCTTGAACATCCTTGACTGCTCCATTACTCCCTATTCTGTCATAGGCCGTGTGGGATTGGGCTAGGAAGTAGAGCCCAATGGCAGATACTTCACAGTGCTTAGGATCCCTGATGACTTAAGCTGTTTCAACATTCCCATTCCATCCCTTATCAAGGTCAATATACCTTATTCCTTCCCTTACTGTGATTCTCCTCCAGAAGCCTTCCCAGACCACATCAAAGTAGGCCCTTTAGGAATTTTTAAAGTTCATACCAGTTTTACCCAAATGTGTCTGAGTCCTAATTAGAAATGCTGTGGCCCCTGCTCTATACATTCTATCTCATTTAATTTTATTTAATTCTCTTAGAAATAATTCCTAAAATGTATAAAAAGTACTTACTATTGTCAGGCATGTTTTCTAAGTATAAGTGTTAACTTGAGTAGGTCTCAAAATCTAATGAGGTAGGGTCTATTGGTATTCTGCTTTTTTTTTTTAATTTTTTATTTTTGAAATGGAGTCTCACTCAGTCGCCCAGGCTGGAGTGCAGTGGCACAATCTCGGCTCACTGCAACCTTCACCTCCCGGGCTCAAGCAATTCTCCTGCCTCAGCCTTCCGATTAGGTAGGATTATAGGTGCGTGCCACCATGCCTGGCTAATTTGTATATTTTTTAGTAGAGACAGGATTTCACCTTGTTGGCCAGGCTGGTCTCGAACTCCTGACCTCAAGTGATCCACCCACCTCAGCCTCCCAAAGTGCTGGGATTACAAACATGAACCACTGCGCCCAGCCTATTCTGCCATTTTACAAATGGAAAATAGAGACTCAGAGAGGCTCTTCTCCCATCCTTATCCATTTTTGACATGCAAACATATTTCAATTCAATAAACCTGCACTGGAGCCAGGTGCAGTGGTTCATGCCTGCACTCCTAGCACTTTGGGAGACCAAGGTAAGAGGACTGCCTGAGGCCAGGAGTTCCAGACCAGCCTAGGCAATATAGCAAGACCTCATCTCTAAAAAACAAACAAAAAGAAAACAACAACAACAAAAACCCATATTGAACACTTACTTTCTGCAGGCATTGTGCTAGACACTAGTGAAAAAAGGGAAATGAATAAGAAATGGTTTCACAACTCAAGGAGCTTTCAGTATGTATCAAAATATAATTTCAAATAATATGGAAAGGGAATAAATTGCTTTGTACTTGCCTGGTGTATGGGTCCATTTTGCATTTCTATAAAGGAATACTTGAGGCTGGGTAATTTATAAAGAAAAGAGGTTTATTTGGCTCATAGTTCTACAGGCTGTACAAGCATGGCACCAACATCTGCTTGGCTTCTTGTGAGGCCTCAGGAAGCTTTTACTCATTACAGAAGGGAAGGGGAGCCATCATGTCACGTGGTAAGAGAGGGAGCAAGGGAGATGCCAGGCTCTTTTAAACAATCAGCTCTCCCGTGAACTCATTACCATGGAGAGGGCACTAAGTTCTTCATGAGAGATCCTCTCCCATGACCCAAACACCTCCCCCACTACCAACACTGGAGATCACATTTGAAAATGAGATCTGGAGGGGACAAATACCCAAACTATAACACCTTGTTCCTGCTTAGCACTCACTGAGGAATACCCTGAGCTTTACCTTATTTCCTTTTGGTTCCCAGGCCTCCCAGCCATCTTTCAGGTTGGCATTTCCTGGCTTCCTCATCATCCGCTCTTTGTCTCCCCAGTCTAATTAGTAGAATGGTGGGAGGTAGCATGAGAAAGGCAAGGCTTTTCCCCGTGTATCCATTCTTTGCAGCAATCCAGCCATTTGGGCTTTAATTGGCTTCATAGGGCCCCTCAGTGTTTTGTCCTTTGTGCATCAGGAAGTTAATTACTTAATAAACCAAATGGAGTCTTTCGAAAGTGCAGTGTTAGCTTTTCTTTTTCTTAGAGTAAAACTTGGACCAAACTGAAGTACTCCAGTCACTGTGAGAACCAGCCAAAGATAAACCTGTGAAGCTGGAGAAATTTGTGTTAGGTGCTCCAAATTTAGGAGTCTTCATTCATAGTATATCTTTTCACAGACCTCTAGGGCCCCTCTGTATGGCTCTTCCCTTGACCTTGCCCTTTCCATGCTTCTGTCTGTGTTTTGCCCTTTTCTTAGTGATTCCTTCCATCAGAATACTGTATATGTTTTGTGTCCTATTTCTGGGAGGCCCTGTTTAGTTAATATGATAAAGCAATTTAAAATAATATTACCAGCCAACACTTACAATGTAAGCCAACACTTATAGTCATTCTGTTAAATAATTTATACATATGTATTAAATCCTCTCAATAACCTATGAGATTGATAGTTCTTCTTACACCCATTATACAGATGAATAAGCCAAGGCCCAGAGTGGTTAAGTGACTTTCTAAGCTCACACAGCTAGCAAGCAGTGGAACTGGGATTTGAATCCAGGTTGTCTGACAGTAAAATCCATGGTCTACAAACCACCAAATTGTAAGACAATGGTGTTTTGTTTGTAATGACTGGTAATGGCCTAGTTGTTGAGGCACATTTGCACAATTTCCTAATCTTTTTCCAAAGTACCAACTTTGTAATTTAACTTGTCAAGTGTTTATTGAGCACCTACAATAAACTAGATAATTTTCATCTTAACAATAACATTAATGTCTTAATTCCTGGGAGTGATTAATGTAGGCATCATGAAAGGATTAGAGAACAATTAAATGTTAAATTGCGTAGTATTGATTGTAAGTACACTGGTATCTAGGGAGGTGGAATTGTGCTAGGATTGGATAGGTAGAGATGAAGCAAGGAGAAGACATTTCCAGTAGTGGGAAATAACACTGAAAGGGATGGAATTGAGAAGATGAAGAGGGAGTAATATGGAGATGTACCTGACTAACAGTAATTTTCAAGTCTCTGCGTAATTAAGGTTAGAACCTCACTCCGCCACTAGGAGTTGCACCTTCTGACAAGGTAGACAGATTGGGTTCTTAGAGGCCATTTTAACTTTCAGCCTTAACAGGAGTTTCTGTGTCCTAGACTTAAGAGACTGGAGAGAAAACCTTGAGCTGTCCTTTGAGGTCATAGGTCAAAGTCACTACTGCACCACAATTTATTGCTCTGTTTACCCAAGAGGGTTAGTAATCCAGCCTGTGGTCACTCAGTAGCCTTGTTCTTTCCTTTAATGGAAGAACCCAGTGAAGAGTCCAAAAAATCTTACCTCTGCATCTGTGTGAGGCTGCTTTTCCAATTCTTGCCACCTGGTCCCAGTAGGATGGAAGTTTTGGCCCTTGAATCTTTTGGGACTGTCTTTTTCATGCGTGCCCCCTTTCTTAAGCTTCTGAAATTGTTCTGTACAGAGAGTTACTTTGATTAAAGTGACCAAACTGGGACAGAAAGCTGCCCTGTACTTTTTATTTCTCATTTTTATTATACATAGCCATATTAGAGTACCTTCTCCAGAGATAACAATGTATGCATTGCCCCAAATTGGCTTCCACCCAGTAAAAGTCAACACTTAAACGTTCTTCCCATTAGTGTATCTCTGTTCTCAAAAAGAATTTAAAGTTTTAAGAAACAGCAATTACCCCAACCCCCAGAAAAGCCCCAAACCCAAAAGTGATCTCTCTTCCGTTGTTTGCACAGAAATAGGCTTTAGTAAGCAGGCAGTGGTGGCATAAGTTTTTATGTGGGGGAACAGCACGATAAAAGTGGTATTACAGTAGGATTGATCTGGCAATACCGTACCTAGTATTTCTCACACTGTGCTACAATTGCCTGTTTATTTGCCTTTGCCTTTTTCCCTCAAAAGAATGTAAATTCCTTGTAGGACAATCACTTACTCATCTCTACCTCCAGTGCCTACTACAGAGCTAGTTGAGTGAGGAAAGGCTACAGGCAGAAAGATCAATTAAGGATGTAGGAGTAGGGGTGGGAGGAGGGTACTGAGGTAATCCAGTTATGTGTGGTGATGAAAGCTGGGATGAGAACAAGATCTGAGGGATATTTTGTAGGGACACATGCCAGGATAACATGGATGAAAGGGCGAAGAATATAAGAGGCCGTCAGGATACTGAACTTGAAAAATCAGAAAATAGGCAGTATTGTTAGGTTTTAGGGAGAAATAAGTAATACCTCTTTGTTCCTCTCCTGAGTTCTGAACCAAGTGAGAATTGAGACAGTAAGTAAATGAAGTTCAAGATGTGATTATTAGTGTCCTGTGAATTATGCAGATTTCCCCATATAGTAATTGGCACACCAGGACAACTGTAGCCTCCCCCTCCAGGAGCACAGATCATCCTGTAAGATTCCCATATGGCTGAGAGCAACCTAAAACACTCTTTCAGGGCAGGCAGAGGTGAAAGAGAAAGCCGCAGAACAGGGATCAGCCAACTTTTAGTGCAAAAAGCCAGATAGTAAATATTTTAGGCTTTGCAGGCTAAATGGTTGATCTCTGTCACAACTACTTGCCCCCGATGCTGCGGTGTGAAAGCAACCACAGACAGTTGGTAATGGAACAAGCGTGGCTGTGTTCTAGTAAAACTTTATTTACAAAAACAGGTGATGAGCTAGATTTGGTTCACAGGCTGAAGTTTTCTGACCTTGCGACAGATGGAACGGAGTTGTATAGTTTCTTCATCAGCCTCACTAGTAAGCTAAGTCACACCTTGAGGAAAAGGGAATGAGGGGCCCCAGAAAAGCCAGGCATGTTATGCTAGTGGTGACTCAATCAGGAAAACAGGAGGCCTGGGGAATGCAAGTTCCTTCTAACAGATACCACTGACAGAGAGAAAGTAATTTGGAAGAGAAGGTTGGTGGAGAGATGCTAATCTTGGAAGGTGTGGAGTTTGAGGAGACAGCAGGACATCCAAGTAGAGGTTACCTATAGCCACAGTGATGTGGGGATCTGGCTTGTCCTGGCTCGGGAGAGCCAATTGTGCATATGTCTTTTCAACTCTGTGTTCGGTGACCTCGTATTAGTAGCTTGAAATTGGCCACGGTTGGAATATTGATAGCATGGAAATTGGCAAAAGCTAGAAATCAGAGTCTGCCTTGCACCCACTGCCATGAGCCAATTGTTAAACACTTACCAGCACATTATTGCATGTAGAAGGTGTGAATGCAGATCCAAAACACAGTGCAGGTAGGACCCAATAGGAGAGTCATCTGCATGATGGAGAGAGCTAAACCTTTGGGAGTGGCTAAGCTTACTGAGCACAAGGCAGAAAATAGCAAAGTAAACAAAACCAAATACTTGAGGAATATTCACAGTTTGGGATCAGTAGAATAAGTGGATGGCAAAGGCTGGGAAGAGGGATGGGAGAGGTAGAAGAACAAGGAAGAAGCAGTGCTAGAGTAACTGGCCATCACTCACTACCTATGATAGTAGGGCTCTTGGAGAACATATCAAAAAAAGACCATTTATCTTTGTTAATTATAAAACAAGAAGCCCTCATCCTCCTGAATAGGTAATTTGAATGGAAGTTGGAAAAAGAGACTCCTGGGATTCCGTGGACCTTCCAAACAGATCCAAAATTTGTCCCTCTAAGGCTTCCCTGGTACTACATGCTGTTTCAGTCAAGATCAAGGGGGATAGAATTTGGCAGCTGATATAAAGGCACCCAACACTAACAATTTAAAGCCCCCAAATTTTACATTATTTCTCTTTAACTCATAAGAAATCTAGCTGCTATTATGGTTTAAAGCCTTAGGCTATATTCCTAGCTGAGAACTATAACAAGGGGAATTCCCCGTAAACGAGAAAACAAGAAGAATCTGTTGCCTAATCTCGCATACTAGAGATCAGCTAATGCTTACACTAGCTTCAGTGGTCTTCTGGTTTCCAGGTAAGCCATACCTAACTCTGGTAAGGACTTTGCCCTCTTCCCATGGGATTCTTAAACTCATAAAAATTCTACTTCTTTTGTAGTCTAAAGACCCCAGAGTGCTTCTCCTGACTCTGGAGCTCGCTTTTATCTCTGTCCAAGGCTAAATCCCTGTAAGGCCCCAGACACCCCAAATAAAGGTCTTTACTTGCATATCATGGACCCATACCCAAGCCTGAGAAACCAGATGAAGCCATATTTAAAGCTCCAAACCCCAGTGCTAGTGAGGCTTACCACAAAATTTGGTCTCTTAACATAATGCCTTGGTCCACAAATAACACTCTTTGTGTTTATTTACAAAGTTTTCTGGGCCAAGTTGAAGATTTTTGAGGCTAGTCTATCTACCTGTCTACCCTGCTTGGCTCTAACCAATTGAGAACAAACACAAGGAATTAGATGTAGATCAATGTCTCCTCTTTAGTATTTTTTATTAGTAACAATAACTAAAATTTATTAATGGTTTTCTAGATATTTATTTGTATCATATTATGTAATCTTTATACCTATGAGGTAAATATGATTAATATTTTCAATATAGAGAGGAGGAAATTCAGGGACAGAAATCTTGAACAACTTATCCACAGTCACACAGTAGGTGGCAAAGCCAGGATGAAAACCCTAGTGGTCTAAGCCCACACATTCTACCATCTCTCTACTTATATCTGAAAGACAAGATTCTCTGCTAAAGATTGACCTGAGGATAAGGTTTAGGCATGAGACTTCTGACTACCCCAAATTAAAATTAGCTGTAGTCTTAGAAGCTGGAGAATGGAAGACCTCTTTTGCAATTTAGAGTCCTCACTCAGATGGTCTTACAAAATGGAGACCAGGAGCTGAAAAATGCTAGAAAGAAAAGGGACAGACCCGCATTATTCTTTCAATGAAGTGACTCTACCTTCTGGTTAAGTTTGCCCATCCTATGGTGGAGAGGAGCAAATGCAGAATTCTAGCTCAGTTCCCTCCTAGGTATTGGAGCCGTTGTCCCTCTCCTCCATGGACATAAGGAAGCAGGGAATGAGTATTCATTGGAGCCATCAGCATGGTGTTCAATCTTTTGCAAACCTGTGATGATAATATATGAAAAGTGGCTGGTATATAGTAGGTATTTGATGCAGGTTACATCCTGTTGACCCCAGTCTATTTAAATCGATCCAGTCTGCTTATACACATGCGCAAGATATTTCTTCCCTGGCTTTCAGCATTTGTCTCTCCCGACAGTCTATTAAAAGTTCTGACTTACAGTTCCTTAATCTCACCTATTGTGGTTTCTTGTTCTATCTCTCATTGAAGGAGATCAGATAATAAACAAAAAAAAAGTGCTATAATGTCAGGTAAGTGACATTAAGAAAATAAAATATGGCAATGGGACAGAGAGTGGCTGATGGAATGGGCAACATTAGTAGAAAGGTCATCAAAGAAGGTCTCTCTGAGGAGGTGACATTTGAGCTGAAACCTGAGTGATGGGAAAGACTCATTCAGGCAAGCATATGGGAGAAGAGAACCCCAGACGGAAGTAAGGTACAAAGGCTCTAAGCCTGGAATGAGTGGGCAGGTCTATGGAACAGAAAGAAAGCCATTGTGAATGGAGCAGGCGTGAGTACATGATTTGAAGATGGAGAAGCAAGCAGAGTTCGGATCACTCAGGGTCTCATGGACCATGATAGGAAGCTTAAATTTGATTCCAAGGAAAGTGGGAAGTCCCTGTTGGGTTTATCACTCTGGTTTCTGAAATTTGCCTCAGAGCCTTCTTGTTTCCTGGCATTCTGCTTCTTCCTGTAGCAAATCCTGCCCGGGTTTCACTGGCCCAGAGAAGTGATTAGCTCCCCAGTGACCTAGAACCATCCTTTCTGTATGATCACTGCCACTCCCCAATTTTACCTCTCCCTCTCCTGGCTCTGAGGGAGAATTCCTTGTTGCTCTCAAAAGAGGGACATGTACAGAATTTGTGGATCTGGTAAGAAAAAGGATCCCCCTTAAATGAAAGGCCACATGAATCTTCCCAGTGTAGGTAAGTGTAATTCTTGCAGCAGCACCCCTCAGACAGATGCGTGAAGGTGTAAGCTGCCAAGGTTGGGAAAAGTCCCCAGGAAGGCCTCCATCTCAGAGGTAATTCATGGGAGATATCTGAAATATCACTGATTTCCACATATGCTTCATGAGATATCAGGATGATGGAAGCTGTTGGTGTCTAATAAGAAATTTTGAAAAAGGCAAGCTACATACAAATCTGAGATTTCTCAACATCTTCAGCTGGGTCCAAAGGACAAAGACTATGTGTGATGACTCTGAGTCCTTAGAAAGTTGATCTCTATAGTGCAGTATGGAATTTTTGAGGATCTAGTGGAGTGGGATAAAATTCCCCATAGAACTCTCTAGTTCCCTCTTCTCAGATTTTATGTGCACAAAGCTGCCTTCTTATTGCCCAAAACAACCACTTCCATTTGTACTATACTCTCCAGCTCATGAAAGTGATTTCAAATATCATACAAAACAATGCTAAGTGGTAAATATTCTCTTTTATGCAGGTAAGAAAACCAAGGTCCAAAGAATTAAGTTACATGAATCCTTGAACCTAGGTTTATATGGATGCAGTTCATCTTCATTTTTACTTCTATAGAGTTGCTTTATATGTTCAGTTTCTTTCCTGAAGAACTAAATAGTGGGCCCAAGTATTCTGGTTGTTGGATAGATTCATCCCACCATCATGTATGAATAACTTGGAGGTCCAGGTTATGTCTGTTTATCGTGAGTTTTGCTATTGTATCAGTGCCCGGAGGCTGGGAAAATTGACAGAACCAAGATCTTGTAAGGTAGAGTGCCAGGACTTGGATTGTGGTGACTCTGCCTAAATGCAGACACCCTCAAAAGGCCTGGCTGGAAAATCATCTGCTGACCTTTTCCAAGCTGTCTTAACTGCAAGATCACTCAACTGTTTCCACTTTGTTTTGAAGCTGCTTAAAAAAGAGCAAACAACTCTAATCTCTCTTAGCCAGTTTTCCAGCTGGAGACACAGAATAGCATGGGGAGCTGATTAAAATGAGGTGGTACTTTAAAAACCAGGAGCCAATTGACCTTAACTGTGTTTCTTTCTGCTTTTATATGTTGTTGTTGAAACTGCAGGTAAGTGATTTGCTGGCCCCGGCTCTAGAGGGGTTCTATATGTTGTTCGTGTGGTCATAATTCTCACCCATTTTCCTTTCATACTTCTTATGTAGGGAAATAATTACTGCTTTGGGCTCCTGCTTTTGGGGTATTATTATGTGAGTCACTAAAAAGCCTAGCCTGTCTGTCCTTTTTTTCTTCCTTCCTTCCTTTCTCCTTTTAACGTCTCTTTGTTTAGAAGAAAGAAATCAATTTTTGAATTGATTTCAAATTGCATTTGAATTTGGAAAATTAAAACAGATGAACAGCAAAATACGATTATTTTTAGAGCTCATAAGACAAAGCCTGGCTGGCTTGGGGTTTTGACTGTTGGTTCTTATAACAAATGGCTCCTTTAAGATGGCACCAAAGTCAATACTAATGGTTATTATGATTAAGTACAGCTCCCTTGGTGTCCGTTTCCTGCTCTTTGGCTATCCTCCCCGCTCTCCAATGCACATACATGGTTTTTGTAAAGTTAAGTGTCTCTGATATACACACAGGCCAAGTAGAGAAAGTTTGTAGCTGACCCCTCCACCTCCCTTTCTATGACTTCCCTCTGCCTAACAACTCTGACTTCCCCTAGGCCTCACCAGGGCGCCCCCCCACCCCCACACCATGTAGTTGCCCCTCTTCTGGCCTGAATTTACTCTCTAGAAGTCTTGTAAGCTTAAGGCATCTCAAGATTGTCTTCCCATCACCCCTTTCCTGAAATTGCCTAGCCCAGGCCCTGCTGTCAGCTAAGTCAATGCTAAGACAGCTGATATGGTTTGGCTCTGTACCCCCACCCAAATCTCATCTTGAATTATAATCCCCATGTGTTGAGGGAGGGACCTGTAATCCCCACATGTCAAGGGAGGGAAATGATTGAATTATGGGTGTGGTTTCCCCCATGCTGTTCTTGTGACAGTGAGTGAATTCTCATGAGATCTGATGGTTTTAAAAGTGGTAGCTTTTTCCTGCACCCTCACGTCTCTCTCCTGCCACTTTGTGAAGAAGGTGCCTGCTTCTCCTTCGCCTTCTGCCATGATTGTAAGTTTCCTGAGCTCTCCCCAGCCATGCAGAACTGTGAGTCAATTAAACCTCTTTCCTTTATAAATTACCCGGTCTTGGATATTTCTTTATAGCAGTGTGAGACTGGACTAATACAACAGGTGAATGATAAGGTCAAATGCCCATATTAAAGGTACACAATAGTTTTCAATGTAGTATGTGTCTTCCATAGCATTAATCCAAAGGTGTGACTGCTGGTACAGTTTTCAGGTGCTTCTAGGGCATCCTAGAGACAAAGCAGGGGTACTATTTCAGGCATCTTTCATAATACCAAAATAATTCATGTCTGTTCAGGACTCTACCAAATACTTTCTCATTAATTATTTTATTTTTCCCCCCCAAGAAGCATTGTGAGGCGGGTGATATTAATTCAGATAAGAATGAAAAAAAATGAGGCTCAGAGAGGTTAAGTGATTTGTCTGACATCACACAGCTAGGAAATGACCACACTGCAACTGGAACCCAGCTCAGCTGACTTGAAATTCTCTGTGTTTTCTGCTCTGTCACATGGTCTTATAATACTTTATTCCAAGAATTTTTGGAGTACTAACTGTGCCAAGTCCTGTGCGGGATACAGTAGGTGAGTGAAACAGGCATGGATGGCCTTGTCTTCACTGGAGTTTATTAAACTCTAAGTATGGTGATACAGACAAAATGAGTTAATAAATAAATCTTTAAAATTACAAATTGTGGGAAATGCTGTGAAAGCAAGTGGAAATGAGGAATATTGGTAAGGGAGCTTTTCTTATAGATCTCTTGGAGATGGTGACATTTAGGCTGAGGCCTGAAGACTGAGAAGGACCTAGTAATGAGGGGTGGGAGGAAGAGACCAGACCAGGTAGAGGATGTACAAAAGTCCTCGAGGCATGTTCACAGTACACGGATTGTTGCCTATCCTACCTACTTCATGTCCTTGGGAGCCATGTTCTGTGCACACAGATACTCATAATGCTTGAGGAAGTCTTATCAGGACTTGTCACACTATCATGCCAGTCATTTACAAAACTCTGTCACAAAATGTGTTCATTTCCTTCTGCTACAGGAAGGCCCTTAGAAACCAGGTGATTCTTCAAGAGAACTTTGCGAGGTTTCTGTTGAAGGTGGGCATTTCTCTCCAAGCTATGCTTCTAGCCTCATCTGTAATATTCACAAATATTGTGACCCAAGTATAGGATTGTGGATGGCTCAGCCAAACCCATCCCCACTGCTGGAGACACAGCTCACAGGGGCCACACTGACAAGGGACCACCAGGATGTGCCCAGGTGGAACTTTGTGTGTGAAAAACAGCATGGTGAGCAACAGGTTGTGTGTCTTGGGTTTGCAAAAAGAGAGAATTTGGGCATCTTTTGCCAAGGGCGTTCCATCACACTATGATGATGCAGGCTTTGCAATTAGTAAGTGTTCCAAAAGTCTTAATAATGCAAGGATCTTAGGTTAAGCTGTCTATCTGACTCACCGCTAGTCTTCAGTTCTAGATGTTTCTAAACCAAACGTTTATTTACTTAAGCCCTAGCTGCGTGCCCCTTTTTATACCAGGCCTTGAAGTAAATGCAGAAGTATCACCATCACAGTCCCTGCCTTTGAGGAGACTGCAGTCTATAGGAGGAGACAAAACATAAATATGTTTAACAATTACAAAGGGGCCCCACACCCGATGACGTGAGGTGCCAGGTGCATGGGGATTCCCGCAGCCCTGGCCACTAGCCCCGGCCTGCCCCGCAGCAAGATGGTGGCCTGAACGCAGCTGGCAGCGGTAGAAAGAGCTATTGGCTAAAGGAAGTGGAGGGGCCGTGGGAAGCGGAGAGCTGGGGGCTAACTCCCGGACAGCGGAACAGAGAGAGCTGCTGACAGTCACAGGTGGAGGAGGTGTCACCTCCCAGAATGACCAGTGCAGCCCCTGCTAAGGAACCCTACCTCAAGGCACCACCAGAGTATCGGGAGTTGCGACTGGAAATTCCTGGATCCGGGTTTGAGCAGGAGAAATCCCTAACTGACTTGGAAAGGATGAAGCTCTTGCAACAGGATAATGAAGAGCTTCATCGGCACCTGGCCTCGGCCATGAGATGCACTGAGGTCCTAGAATGTGAGCTGCAAATTGGGCAGGACTGCCTGGAGCTGGAGCTGGGCCAGAGCCGCGAGGACCTGGACAAGTTTAAGGATAAGTTCTGCAGGCTGCAGAACAGCTACGTGGCTTCCCAGCAGACCAACCAGGAGTTGGAGGACAAGCTGCACACTGATCAAGAAGGCTGAGATGGATAGGCAGACGCTGGACTGGGAGATCGTGGAGCTGACCAACAAGCTGCTGGATGCCAAGAACACCATCAACAAGCTGGAGTAGCTCAACGAGCAGTACCAGGGGGACTGCAACCTGGCTGTGCAGCTCCTCAAGTGCAACAAGTCCCACTTCCGAAACTACGAGTTCTCTGATCTGTCCTGTGAGCTATAGGACATGGTTTGGAAACATCTGCATAGTGGTCAAGAGGACGCCAGCCCGGGTCCTGCTCCCAGCCTAGCCCCAGCAGCTGTGGTGCCTACTTTGGTCATTGCCCGAGTGTCAGAGAAGCCAGAGTCTCTGCTGCTGAATTCAGCCCAGTCAGGCAGCGCTGGGCACCCTGTGGCTGAAGATGTCTTTGTGCATGTGGACATCAGTGAGGGTGCCCCAGGTGATCCAGCCAGTCCCTCGGCCCCTGGCAGCCCCACCCCCCAACCCAATGGGGAGTGTCACTCTCTGGGTACTGCTGGGGGCTCCCCGGAGGAAGAGCTGCCCCTGCCAGCCTTTGAGAAGCTGAGCCCCTACCCCACCCCATCTCCACCACACCCAGTGTATCCTGGCTGCAGGGTAATAGAGTTCTGCAAGGATAAGGTTTGGATCCCCTGCAACGGCCCCCTGCCCAACTGCACTTATGCTACCCGCCAGGCCATTTCACTGAGCCTGGTGGGGGAAGGGAGTGAGCGGGCCTGCCCCAGCCCAGTGCTCAGCGCCCCTTCCTCAGCCTAGGCCTCACCCAACCACCAGCCCAGCTCAGTGCCCCCAACACTCAGTGCCCCAGCCAGGTCTGTTAGCTCTGAAGAAGACCTGCTGGCCAGCTGGCAGTGGGCATTTGTGGACCATATTCCGCCACCTGCTGCTGTGGCCCAGGGCACAGCCTTTAAGAGTGACACCCTCCCTGAGCTGCAGTGCCGTTTTGCCCATAACCCCGCTGACAGAGATGAGGTGGTCCAGGCACCTTCTCCCCGAACCAAAGAGAGTGGGCTTTTGCTTCCCACAGAACCTGACTGACTTTCCCAGGGAGGAGGAAGAAGAGCTGAACCTGCCCATCAGCCCTGAGGAAGAGCGCCAGAGCCTGCTGCTCATTAACAGTGTCACAGAGGAGGGTCCTGGCACTTCCCACACTGAGGGCAGGGCCTGGCCACTCCCCAGCTCCAGCCGCCCCCAGTGCAGCCCCAAAAGAATGGGGGTTCCCCACCTGCACCGCAAGGACAGCCTGACGCAGGCCCAGCAGCAGGGCAACCAGCTCTACTAGGGCCTCTGCTGGCCTTCCTGCCATTGCTGCACCGGGACTGCGAGGAGGCCCCACACCTTGGCTTCTCAGGGTCCCCAGTCCAAGCCCTTGACCTCTTCTCTATCCAGACCTGCACAGCTGTTCCCTGTGTGAGTGGGGTTGGGCGGTGGGCCGCACCAGGCCTGTCAGCTGCGTTGACTGTGACCACAGAGGCTTGCCTCATGGTTTTCCCCTTAGAATATTTGTTCTCCAGAGGTAACATGCAGTTGGGTCTCAAGACCTTTCCTCCGATCAGCCCAACCCAGCCCAAACTGAGCTGTTCTGGGGAGCTGAGGAGTTTATCAGTATTCATCTTCCATCCTCCTTTCATAGTCAGGTTTGTTATTTTGTTTTCTTGGGGGTGGGTGTTGTTGGAGTTATTAACCTCTAATTTCTGTTTCCTACCTGTTTCCCTTCCCCCCAGTCCTCTGCATGGGCTGTTGGCCTCAAGGGGCCTGGCACAGCTGGCCTCAGGGATGAGGGAGAGGACTGACTGAGGGCTCTCCTCAGCTGTTTCCTCCCTCCCTCTGGAAGGGAAGGTGGGGTTCAGGGGCTTCAAGCTGGGCTCTGGGTGAGGCCTGCCGCCCCCCTCCCAACCTGGGCTCTAGACTGTTACTCCCAGCTTTGGGAAATTTTACTTTTTTTTCTTGAGATGGAGTCTCGTTCTTTCGCCCAGGCTGGAGTGCAGTGGCGCGATCTTGGCTCACTGCAAGCTCCGCCTCCCGGGTTCACGCCATTCTCCCGCCTCAGCCTCCTGAGTAGCTGGGACTACAGGAGCCCGCCACCACGCCCGGCTAATTTTTTTGTTTTTTGGTTTTTTTTTTTAGTAGAGACGGCGTTTCACTGTGTTAGCCAGGATGGTCTCCATCTCCTGACCTCGTGATCCACCCACCTCGGCCTCTCAAAGTGCTGGGATTACAGGTGTGAGCCACCGCGCCTGGCCAAAATTTTCACATTGATGACTATTTTAAAATCAAACTATTTTACTGGTTTAAAAAATTAGCTGGGCGTGGTGGTGCATGCCTGTAATCCCAGCTACTCAGGAGTCTGAGGCAGTAGAATTGCTTGAACCCAGGAGGCGGAGGTTTCCTCCCACGGGTGGGATCCACATTGCTGCGCTTTCTACCTGACTCACAGATACAAATGGCTCCGGGAGAGAGATGCTGGCTGCTGTTGTGCTGGTAATACCCTAAGGTACGAAGTGTAATATGCTCTCACTTCCTCGTTTTCACTCACCCTCCTCGGACTCTATATTGTACTTGATATTTATTTCCCCCTTCAAGGATGCCCTTGAAATTCATTTGTGTTTGCATTCACCTAGGTACAAAGACTGGTGGTGGTGGTGGTGGTGTGTGTGTGCACACATGCACATGCGTGTTGGAAGAATGATGTGGAGTTTGAGCAGATTGTTTTCATTACTGTGGGCATTTCTCAAGGATGCCCATGAACTTTACCCCTGGATGATAGTGCCCTGGTATGAGCTGAAGGGTAAAGTTAGAATCAGTATAATTCAGGCTTGACAGGGCGGGGTTGGGAAGAAACAATGATCACAAGTGAAGAGACTGAGCACAACTAAGAACACTACCCAGTAATTTTAGAGCTGGTCACCAACACTATAGTGATGCGTAAGAAGCAGGAGACATGGTCCATGCCCTCACAAACCATCTGGTATAATTGCTAAGACACAGCACACAATGGAAATAACATCAGGTAGCAGGATCAGCAGACATATTCCATGTAGCTCCACAGGAAACATTGGGAGGCAGATGGAGATTAGGTAAAAGGATGGGCTTTTAATTATTAGATCTGTTCAACAGTGGAAGAGGCTGCCTCGTGGGGTGCTGAGCTTCCTCCCAGTAGAGGTGTTCCAAGGTGGGATGCCTCTTTATCTGGGATGCTGCAGTCTAAATGGAGTTTAGACTGCATGGCCTGCTCCCTCTTAAGAGTGTGGGACTTCGCAGCTTTATGCCTTTTAACTGACCTCACATTTTGAGAGGTATGTAAGCCACACATGGTGACAGCAAAGGCTTGACCAGCAGGTTGGAAGTGCTTACTAGACTAAGAATTCATCCTGGGGCTGTGCATCGGGATCTGTGTCTGACTAGGAAGAAGGCCTGCTAAAGACTTCACTGACTTGACTGCTTCAGGGCTGCTCTGGGAAAGTGGTTTCAGACGTCTCTCTTCATAGGCAGGTGTCAGCCAAATGTGTGGCAAGTCACCTCACCCTGGGAGGCACTTTTATGCCTAAAGCCTGGCGACGCACTAGAACTAAAACATCGCCTGAGGGAATCTGCTGCAGGTTTGGCTCTGCAAACTTTCCCATCCAGCTAATGAGGAAGGCCTGATTGAAAATGGCAGAGGGAAATTAAAAAACAGAGGAAGCAGCTGTAAACATAGCAACCTCTCACCTGCTTCACTAAGGCTAAGCTGGGTCCTAATATACCTGTGAGGAAAATGAGGCTCAGAGATATTTGAGGACACCTGCTTTAAGGTTTTCTGAATTGTATTGTGGGCTTGGTACTAGAGTGATGTTCCCCAGGCTTGGAAAGAGTCTTCTTAATGGTCTCAGGGGACCACAGCTCCATGAAAGCAAAAATCACCTTCCAGCCCTTCACAAATCCAGAGTGAAATGCATGGAGGCAGACTGAGCACCATTATATGATAAACTAGTACTTAAATTTCAGAGGTCTCAGGGGGTATGACAGAGGCAGAGAAGAGTTCTGCTTCTTGCTGATGCAGTTATTGGCCAAGGTCTTGTTCTTCGCCACATATAAAGGAATTATTACAATGATTCATATTCACAGCTGATCCAGTTTAGCTTTCCTTTGCCAAGTTGCCAACAGGATGCCCCCAGGGACTCCTTTGGGGGTGAAATGGGGAACTGGACCCTGAAATCAAGCTCAAAGCAAGCTAACATTTATTGAGAGCCTAAAAGTTAGGTATAACTTGGATTATCTTAGCAGCAATTTATACAATTATGGCTTTGCCACGAGTCATACATTTGGTTTCCTTCATGCCCCACCTTTTGGGGAAAATGTTTAGTATGTGAGTGTCTATATGAAATAGGACAGTTTTTTATTTGCCTTCAATAGTGAATTGTCTCAGAACTTTACTTCCCTCAACCATGGTGTATATGGTCCTCCACTCTGGCTTAAACTGGTAGTGGAGTCCGTTTTGCCTCAGTTTTTCTGGCAGGGGATCTTGTAGATTGGCAAGGTGCCCAAGATAACCCTGGGATTGTTCTCAATCAGTAAGGTTTTGCTATGCTCCAATTGACTTGGGATTAAACGTTTCGTTTACTCCAATATAAAGAGACTCGACATATTAACTGCTCAAGACCAGGTGTGGCTTGAATAGCTCTTGCAGCAGGTTACTTAAAAGTTTCCTATGCCCGGGAGATACACCAGAGCAAAGCTGCAATTTTGTTAAACTTTGTAGGATTTCAAAATCCAAGGCTCCCAAGGCTCTGATACATATCCCTCCCCCAACCCCCGCCCCTGCCTCCGTCCCCACCCCCACCCAGCATCTTCATCATTCTGGTCTCTCCATTCTCTCTCCTCTTTTCTCCTTGTTGAAATATGTTTCTAATCTTCCAGGCCTCTCAAACGCATTGGTGTTTCCTGCTTCAGTGGTCCCGGTGGAGTCACTCATTCTTTATTTAATGTATTCTACACTTTAAATGGGCCTGTTAATTACTCCTTCCTCACTCTGAATTTACTAATTTATTGATCAAATTTCTTTTTGTGTATGTGAGTTTTATTTTGTATGTGCAAAGAATTTATTTGGATCAATTTTATTGACCCCCTCCCACCCCCACCTCCTGGGATACTTTCCCAAACTTTAATTAAGTCTCTGGGAAGTCTCCTTGCTTAAAAAGGAGCTTCTTGCTTCCTCTTTTGTGATAGCATCAATGCTCCAGGCTAAGGTCGGTCTAACCACATTCTTTTTTTTTTTATTGTATTTTATTTTATTATTATACTTTAGGTTTTAGGGTACATGTGCACAATGTGCATGTTCTTAAGCCGAGGGATAATTTAAAGGGCAACTCGGGGGAAGAACTAGGGCAGGGGTTCTCAAAAGTATGCTCCTCAGAACATCAGCCCCAGTGTCACCTGGGAACTTGTTAGAAATGCAGATTCTTAGACTCCACCCCTATCTACTGAATTGGAAAGTGGAGTGGGATCCAGCACTGTTTTTTGTTGTTGTTTGTTTTTTGATTTTGTAGACGGAGTCTCACTCGGTCGCCCAGGCTGGAGTGCAGTGGCGCGATCTCGGCTCACTGCAACCTCCCCATCCTGGGTTCAAGTGATTCTCCTGCCTCAGCCTCCTGAGTAGCTGGGATTATAGGCGTGTGCCACCACGCCTGGCTAACTTTTTGTGTTTTTAGCAGAGACAAGGTTCACCGTGTTGATCAGGCTGGTCTCCTGACCTCGTGATCTGCCCACCTCGACCTCCCAAAGTGCTGTGATTACAGGCATGAGCCACCGCGCCCGGCCCCAGCACTGTTTTTAAGAAATCCTCTAGGGGATTCTGATGCCCACTGAAGTGTGAGAACCTTTGCTGTATGTAGTCCAGGGTTTGTCAGCTTCGATGCTATTGACATTTTGTGCCAAATAATTCCTTGTGGTGGGGGCTGTCCTGTGCATTGTAGAGTGCTTAGCCTAGTGGCCCCTCTTAACTGGGTGCCAGTGGCACCCCCCAGTTGTGACAACCAACAACATCTCTAGACATTGCCAAATGTCCCAAGGGGGATAAGAACATTCCCGGTTGAAAACACTGAATGAGCAGATTCAAATCACCCTCCCTTTCCTCTTTAGAATCATCTCTTCTTTGTCTTGGGAACCACATACATAAGACAAAAGTATCCATGAGGAGTTTCTCACAACTTCTAGCATATGACCATGTTTCATGTTTCACATATATATATTTTCTATCCCCAAGTACTAAGTACTGTGTCTTGGACTAGGCCAGTAATAAGCCCAAAAGCCCAATTTGTTTTAACAGTTCATTTAACCACCTAAGATTAGTGCCCCATTCCCTTGCCTTTATACAAAACTCCTGAACTTTTCCCGAGAGCGATCTGATTTTCATTTCCCTTAGAGACTTGAGATTATTTCCAGGCTGTGAAAGAATTGGGTGGAGGGATTCAGACAATGTCATCACTAAGGAGTGGGGTGGGAGTAGGGACTAGACAGCAGCTTCTGCTCATGCCCCTCTCCTTGCTGAGAATGCCAAAGTATCACTGAAAATGACAGAGGACAGGTGAAAGTTACAATCAGTGCCTAGATTAAATGGATCAGGTGGAATGAATTTGCTTTTGGAGCTAAGTCCTCCTATCTACTGTAACCCGCTTCCTCTATGCACACCCACTGCCTTCTATCCCTCCTTTCTTCCATGGCAAGCCTGCCCTTCACTCCCATGCCTGAGTGACTCCATCTCCCCCTCTCACGAAGTGCCACTACATGTATAGGGGCCAGAATTCAGATTTAGGGAGGTGCTGAGCATATGGTAATGCCGCTGTCAACTCCAGCATGTGGTCCACTGAGACAAGCACCAGTTACAGGAGCAGTCATGGACACTTGCCTCCCACTGCAGAAATATGCCAGAAAATGTAGTGGTTTTTTTTCATAAGGCCAATCTGGGAGATGTGTCCACCCTTAAGCTCATGGAGCATTCTTCCCCCACCCAGGCCAGTCAGCCAGTGAGCCAATTAAGAGGCAGCCAGCTGGAAGGATTTCCACAGTGCCAATCTAGATGGGCCCTAAAACATTACTGGAATAAACTAGCAATATGGTGCCAGTTTATTCAGGTTTCCATACACAGCTTCACGGAACTAGTGACGTGTAAATTGGTTCTGCGTTTTCCAAAACTGATAACATCCTCAAGTGAAAATTAAAAAGAAAAACCAAACAAACCACACTACCACAAACTCACTTTACAGTCCAAGTCAGTTGAAATTTTGACACCTAATTTTGACACCTAATAATGTATGGCATAGTGCTGATAATAACAGCAAAAGATTCATTAATTAAACTTTAAAATCCTTTAGTGTGACTCCCAGGAAATTGTTTGGCTCAGAAATTTGCAGAAGAAAAATGGAGAACATGAGTGAAGTCTAGCAGGAAACATGCTGTTAAAATAGCTTCACAGTGAAAGTAAATTATTAAATGACTCTGTTTTTATTAATAAAAAATCAGTTTTCCCACCCCTGTTAATGTTAAACAGATTTTTGAAAGGCATGTCCAAAGCAATCCCAAGTCTCAGGCCTTCCCTGCTCGGGTCTGCAGAAAGCAGCTAAAAATGTACGGTATTCATTGGCTGAGGGAATTAGACCTTTCAGGCTCCTCCTGCATTCTCACTGCCTGCACCGTACCTTGCTATGTGTGCATCTGTGTTTTCAGACACCCTTGGGTTTCTGTCTTGGCTCTCCTTTCTCACCTTGCTTTCTTTAGACTTGGTAGCCTGGTTCCCATAGAAGCCGCCAGTAGGAATTGCCCCATGCTTCCAACTTTAGAAATGCTGTTCGTATGCACCTGCAGCAGCATGAATCTCAGTCTCAAACTCAGGTGTGCATAAAATGTAGCTTTCTTAATTTTCTCAAAGTTGTTGTGGTAAAAAAGAGTGGGGACTCAGAATTTTTAATTCTTTACTGTTTACAAGAAGTGTATTATGCAAAAGATGTAGAGAACTATTCACTAGCTAGAGGCTGGGCCACACTACACTCTCGATACTTGTGTCAAAATTGCAGGCTGTCTTTTATACATGAGTATAAGCTAAGATCCTGTTGCAAGAATTGTCTTGTGATAGTGGGGGATGGGTATTTTTGTAATCTTCAGCTAGAAAAGGTGAAGCCCTGTGATACTCAGCAAAGTGCGAGAAGTAGACATTAGTTAACAAACTTCCAAAAGGTTATTTAAAAGTGGTACTGATAACATTCATTTGAAAAGGAAAGGAGGTCACTGTGTTTGTCTGGTGAAACATTAGGGACCTCTCATTTTGCTGACACTTCTTCTCTTCTAATCATTGACATGTGACGTCTTTTATTATAGGAGCTAATTTCCTCTTATAGTCTATCCTCTGTGGATTTGTGAGTCCACACATTTTTACCTGTACATGAACTTGGCTATGAATGTGCCTTGCCAAGGATTACACTTGTTCATCATCACCATAAGAGACATTCCAGGGAGATGAACATGGTGGGATGCAGGAAAGAAACACCTTCCTGGTAGATGATGGCAAAATACAATAGTAAGCAAGGTGAGCACTGTTAAGACTTGGCTTGTATTAGCTCAGTTGGTTCCCAGTTCATATAATTAGTCCTGGAGTTATCTGTCCATGCACTTCTTTGGGACTTCATTGTGGTCTTCACCTCAGTGAATCATGGGTGCCAAAAATGACTCCCTTATTCCTTCTAGACTAAAGATGACACAGGGCTTTGGAACCTAAGGGTTCTCATCTAGCCTTTAATATCTTAATTTGTATCTGGATGTTGCTGAGGAGTTAGATTTGCCCTGTTTTGGTGGGGGTTGTGGTTTAAATCCTTGGCTCTATGGTTCACAGGTGGGGAAAAGCTTGCAATTAGGTATATGTTTCTATTGGGTGGTCTGGAGTCCACACAGCTGTGTACATAGGTGGGTCCAGGGAACTTTGAAGGATCCAGCACTTCTGAGTTTGAGGTGGTTTGTTCTCCAGAATTTCCTGCGTAGACCTAGTCCCCTGGCTGACATGGATATCTTGGTGTGGATTCCCATGTTGGTCTGTAGCCTGAACACATACTGAAAGGAACTGTAGACATTAGCTCTTGACTTTAAGACTGCAATGTATCCTTCAACATTTGAGGGCAATCGCTGGACTGCTAGCTGGAGGACAGTCTCATGAAGGCTTAGTGCACAGTTCAGTGACTTGCAGCCCACAGGAAGTTTACTTCTTTTAAACATTCAAAATTTGAAGGGCTTTAGGCCTCTTATTAAGGCCTGTTTCACGGCAGAATGTACTTAGTCCTTGCTTAATGTTGCACATCTTGCCTTTGCTTACACTTTGCAAGAGTTTTGAGGGTGGTAAAGAGTGTGTGTCTGAAATTTGTTTTTTACAGCTTTAGACACGTGGTGAAAATTTTGTTCCATAAAATAGAAGCTTTGGTCTGATTTCATACTAAGAGGAATTTTCCAGTGAAAAAATGTATTCCTGAAGCATTAAAAAAAAATCAGTAATAGCACTATCCTCCTATTGCAGAGGAAAGCCTTGGGCCATTCAGAAAAAAAAAAAAGGCACATTACAAGTTAGATATGGGAGTATCCCACTACCTGAAAACAGCCAATAAAATCAATTTTCAGGTGGGTAAAGGGCCTTCAACTCCAGTTGTGTCCTATATCACATTTGTTGCAATTTCCCTGCATTACAAGTAGCACAAAGAGTAGCTAACATATACTGAGAAGAGGCTATACTGGAAAATCCCAGTATAAATTTGGTATTTTCTATTTATTCCATCATCCGCTGCCCTTTATTCATGGGTATCCTATGGGGGAGGCTTGGGCTAAGATGGGAGGAAGGACTCAGAGGCCACAGGATTCCTGGCAGGATATGGTAAACAGGCTAGTGAAGGCAGGCTGCTGAGGAACTGTCAGCAGTGAACACTGTCCAAGCAGTGTTCCTCTTGGTGAGGCCCCACTGTGGGGATGGGGCAGATAGGACTTGGGGACAGGATAGAGGGCTGACAGTCCATGTGTCTGTGCAAAAAGCAGTGTTAGCAGCTGCCCCACCTTGAGCGTGGCCCTTTTAAGTATTTTAGTGGTCTACTAAGCAAATCTGCCTGGGAACTAAATACTTTTTAAAAATTAAATCTATGAAAATAACATGCCTAAAGATCTTAGATGTTTCAGTACTGAAAATTTAATAAGATTGCACTTTGAAATCATAACTGTTAATTACACATTCCAAATTATATTTACATGGCTGTCACAAGGTGAATTCTCTCATGTATCACAAATATATAATCAGATATACAGAACTTCCTTCTTAACACAAACATATAAATAGTTTACTTCTTTTAAACATCTCTATACCTAATTCTATATTATCCCACCTAAGGAAGAATTATCATACCAAATCAATGAGGATATTTGCTGCCAAAGACTTAGGCATGGAGGCCAACCGGGTTCTCATCCATGACCCTGATAGGACATCCTGAACCCCATTTATGTTGTTTTAAGAGTGATTCCATAACCTCAAGAGGTAAGTGATCAGTGACATAGCCCATTTCCCTGGGATAATGTTATTACATTACATAACAAGTCTGTAGTTTCCATCCGAGTTGATAAAATCTTACGATATTGTATTGTATTTCTCCCCACTCTAAAGAACTTAGAAGTTGATGGGTTCTTGAGATATGTTAATACTTTTCCCATTGATTCATGTTCTTAGGGCCATACATATCCTAAGGATACTTACATTTATATACAATTGAATTCCAAATATTTCATTTTGCTTTGTCTGACTTGAGATCGCAGTTTATTGGCCATTCTGATATTCCCCTGGCATCAGAAAATGCTCTTCAACTGATGTATTTACTAGTTTCTATATTCTCTATTGATACAATAAATTAATAATGCCTCATGAATGAGAAATAAAACTCCATAGAAATGCATTCTGTTCTGTTTTTGTTTGTTTGTTTGTTTGTTTTTGTTTTGAGACAGAGTCTCACTCTGTCGCCGAGGCTGGAGTGCAGTGGCACTGTGTCAGCTCTCTGCAACCTCCACCTCCTGGGTTCAAGCAATTCTCCTGCCTCAGCCTCCCAAGTAGCTGGGATTACAGGCGTCTACCACCATGCCCAGCTAGTTTTTATATTTTTAGTAGAGATGGGGTTTCACCATGTTGGCCAGGCTGGTCTTGAACTCCTGACCTTGGGTGATCCGCCTGCCTCAGCCTCCCAAAGTGCTGGGATTACAGGCGTGAGCCACCGTGCCCGGCCTTTCTGTTCTATTCACCTACTTTTGAAATCATTTGTTATGGTTTCTTTTTGTGTATCATTATGGAAGCGTGGTTTTTCATAGACTTACTGTATTTCAGTCACCTATAGTAATTATTTTCTTTTTAATGCAGAAGACTTTAAAAACTTTTGCTCCATTCCTTATAACATGACCCACTACTCATTGAAAGTTTTGTTGCTTTCTGGTACAATCATATTTTCCTGGCTCCCCTTGTACCTTTCTGCCCCAGACATGGAATCACTCACGTTTGAAGGACTCATGGTTCCTCTTAGTGAAAGAATAGTATCAGAGACCAGAATCTGAATGCTAAGGGGGCACTGTGTGGGTATAACTGCTCTTGGCTCGTTTCAATGAACAGAGCTAGAAAAGGTTTGTGATTTTTCTTTTTTCATATTGTTATTTTACATTTATCTCTTATGGTGCAGAATTCCTTCCTAAATTTTTGATTTTGAACACAGTAAATATAGTTACTTATTTGCTTAATCTGGTTAAAAAAAGAATTGTTTCAAAATAACAATATAATATTAAACAATAAACCTACAAAGTAAAGTTCAAGATTTTCTATACGTTCTTTTTGTTCCTAGCTGCATCCCACTAAGAATGTATGGTCAGCTTTCTTTATCCGAATCATCCATAACTCCTCATTCTGTATGGTTAAATAAGTATCTGATATTTTCATTCAATTATTTGTTTGCTTTCAATTTGAAGGCTTTGTCTTTTAGTAGTTGATATTTCTTTCTTTCTTTTTTTTTTTTTTTTTTTTTGAGAAGGAGTCTCGCTCTGTCACCCAGGTTGGGGTGCAGCAGCACGATCTCGGCTCACTGCAACCTCTACCTCCTGGGTTTAAGCAATTCTCCTGCCTCAGCCTCCCGAGTAGCTGGGATTACAGGTGTGTGCCACCACGCCTGGCTAATTTTTGTATTCTTAGTAGAGACAGGGTTTCACCATGTTGGCCAGACTGGTCTTGAACTCCTCACCTCAGGTGATCCACCTGCCTCAGCCTCCCAAAGTGCTGGGATTACAGGCATGAGCCACCGCACCCGGCCGTTAGTTGATATTTCTTGGTTTTCAGAAAGTGAAGGCTTTTCCTGGTGGAGGTAGGAATTAAAGAAAATGGGAGAGTCCCCCTACCTGTCTACAGAGAGATGATAAAAAGATTCAGATGCTCAGTTTTCAAGGTTCTGTTTAATGTAACCCGGGGGAATGAGCTAAATCACTGACTACTTCACCTCTTGAGGTTATGGAATCACTCTTGAAACAATATAAATAGGGTTCAGGATGTCCCATCAGGGTCATGAATGAAAATCCAGTCAGCCTCCACGCCTAAATCTCTGGCTCTGGCAGTAAAGATTCAGATGCTGTTTTCAAGGTTCTGTTTCATGTATAATGGTACAAGGTTCATGTATTTAATTTTTGGCTGAATAATTCTGACTCGTATTATTTAATTTTTAGTAACATTAGAACCTCACATTTTCACATATTCAGTTGAACTCTACTGAATTCTATATTTATCTTAAAACTTCTTAACTTCTTGATTTATTTTCTGAGCTACATGTTCTTCTCTTTTTCATAACATTGCAATGCTTCCTTGAAAACTATGTATATCATACTATGCACTGATAACCAGTTTGCAGTTTATGACATGACTTTTCTAATTAGTATTATTTTAATGCAGTGATATTCATAGTCTTTAATTTTCCTGCTGGAAATCAAGATGATACCTAGAATTCCATATAATTAATAAAAACAGTACTTGTAAATATAAGTTCTGAAGGTTTTGCCCCCAGACTCTCTTTTGATTCCTGGCTCACCACTCTGATTTTACTTTGCATATATGTACCAGTATCTTTCTTTTAATTGTACACATTCCCGTTGTAGAATTTCAGTTTCTTGGAGGCTTCTGGATAAATACCTTATTGCTATATGAATTCAAGCTGCTAAAAGCCAATTAAAAATGCAAGAAAATAGAACCAGATTATATTAAAATATAGTAATTCCTGAAAAAAATACATCTTTAAAATTTTTCCAGAAGATTTAAGTTGACTTTTTCTATAGCTTTGAAACATTCCCAGATTATCTGCTTCTTCTACAATTTATAAAAGAGGACATTTTTAGAATTATAGAAATTTCTACTGAGATTCCATGGTTTATGTTTCATTTACATAAAGCTTTAAGTATTTTATTTCAAGGCAGAAATCTAATCCTTGCATCAGATTAAATATGCTATGCCCTCGTTCCCAATTTTGCTTTCTGTAGGTACTGCACAAAATTGCATTTTTTATTTTTTTATTTTTTTATTAAGACAGTCTCTCTCTGTCGCCTAGGCTGGAGTGCAGTGGCGTGATCTTTGCTCACTGCAACCTTCACCTCCTGGGTTCAAGCGATTCTCTGATTCTCCTGCTTCAGCCTCCTGAGTAGCTGGGATTACAGGAGCATGCCAACAAGCCTAGCTAATTTTTGTATTTTTGGTGGAGATGGGGTTTCACCATGTTGGCCAGGATGGTCTCAAACTCCTGACCTTGTGATCTGCCCGCCTTGGCCTCCCAAAGTGCTGGGATTGCAGGCGTGAGCCACTGCACCCAGCCGCATTTTTTAATATTAAGGTAAACTGAAAACATTTCCTATTTTCTTATACAATGTGCTTTTCACTAACCTTTTAGAATTTAAAAGCTACTCAATACTAGATTCCAACATAAATTATACATATTTAAAAAAAATTCAAAAATGAATATTTTATACCAAATAAGAAATTTAAAATGAACTGACACATTAAGATTAGAAAGAGTCTTGCAATGTGCCGATTTTGTCTATGTCTCGTGGTTTGTCTCTGCTTTTTTGGTACCTCCTGTCTGAAATGTGGGATATTTGTCTCTTCTTGTCCCTTGGACTGAGAAACACTCATAGGCAGTGCACCTAGTTAAGAGACAGAAGACTACACCCACATTTTTGAGGTTCTAGTGGAGAGTATTCACTACAAACTTACACTGACAGTGTGGATTCCTACCTGAAATGACAAAGCCTTTCTGAACTGAAAAGGGTTCCTGGCAGCGGAGGGGAGGTGAGGAGGGAGAGTGAGGTCTTAGTAGGTGTGCACTCAGCCAGCATTCTCTCGTCCATCATTTGGGGTCTGTGTTGCGTTTTCTTCTGTAAGGACTTGCTGTTTCCTCACTTGTAACCAGAAAGGTGGGAGTTCTGGATTCCTCTTTTCTGCAGACCCACAGATCTCACTCTCTGGCATCTTGCTGCTGCCCTGCAGGCAGGGTCAAGAAGTAGGGTAGAGAGTACTCCTCTCTCCTATCTTACTTCCCCCAAATTGGGGAAAATGGTCTTCATTCATAATTCAGGCTAAGACATTTTGTTTTTACCAGAGAATCCCTTTCTCCTAAGTGTTTCTGCTTTGGGAACTTAAAAACCAGAATGATTTGCCAGCTAGTTATGTTTTTTACTCTGCCGCACACCTCTCCTGAGAGTAAGCAAAGAGCTACTTGTTTGAATAAAGGGAAGGGAGAGGGGGAAATGCCAGGATGAATCTACTCCCACCCTGTAGATTACCAATAATAATAATATATATAAAATATATAATATATATAATATATATAATGTATATAATATATATAAAATGTTATATATAATATATATATTATTAAATATATATATTATTATATATATTATATATATAATAATATATATATTTTTAGATGGAGTCTCTCTCTGTCACCCAGGCTAGAGTGCAATGGGGTGATCTCGGCTCACTGCAGCCTTCATTTCCTGAGTTCAAGCAATTCTCCTGCCTCAGCCTCCTCAGCAGCTGGGACTACAGGTGCCCACCACCACGCCCGGCTAATTTTTTTTTTTTTGTATTTTTAGTAGAAACAGATTTCACCATGTTGTCCAGGCTGGTCTTAAACTCCTGGGCTCAGGCGATCTGCCTGCCTTGGCCTCCCAAAGTGCTGGGATTACAGGTGTGAGCCACCACGCCTGGCCAATAATAATATTTAAAAAACTCTCACAGCCACATACCAAAGCCCAGGACCTTAGAAAATGAAGGCTATAGGAAGGGACCACATCTGATAATAGCCAAAACTAATCAAGGTGCTTATTGGTCCCAAAGATCTTGTAGGAACAGTGTTAGAAGGAGCCTTTTAGATATAAGAAAGGAAGGAGCACATTGGCTAGTCAGTTTAGGGAGAATTTAGGGAAGTGTATTGCTTCTAAATTTAGAAGTTGTATTTAGCATCTTACTACCCCCAAAGCCCACTTTTCCTCTCCATTGTAACTTCTTCTTTTGGAGGAAGTGGTGGAGAGGATTCCCTAGTTATTGGTGATGTTTTGGAAGAAAATAAACCAAGTTTTAAAATCTCATTTTACCCATCCAGTAACCTTTGGGCAGAGGGCAGGATGAGGTATTGAGCTATTTCCAACTTGTGAGGACCTCTATGTTACCTTACTGTCTCCCCCAAAGCCCATCGCCAGACCATGAGCCTAGAGAGAAGACAGAAGAATACTAATGTAGAAGATGACAAAAGGTAGACAGGAAGAAAGAAGAGATGGCTTTCTTCCCATTCAGTTTTGTGATCAGGGATGAGGAGGCTGGTGAATTGGGACCCTGACGAAGGGGAATAAGCAGTGTAAGCAAATCCTACGGCTCCAGAGAAGAGCGTGCAGTACAGAGTAATGCAAGGGAGGGGCAAGGCATGGCTAACTAATGAGGATGTGGACACTTACGTCACAATGGAGCTGTGCAGTGCACAGTACATTGCATATCAGTCAAAAATTCTTGGATGTGTCCGGGAATGGCTACATCCTAGAACAATAATGATATACTGAAATTTAATGGCATGAAAGCAAACAAAATCCATCCACTCTCAGTGCAATAAACCTGTGACTGTAGCATCCCCCAACATTATTTGAGTGATGAAAGATTGAAGGACATTTAGGTAAGTGAAGTTACCAACTGACTAAATTATCTTTTATGATAATTTTCTCAGAAAGATTCCAGAATACTGATCCTATCAGTAAGTCCATATTTTATATTTTATTCCAAAAGATGGAGCTAGAATATCTCAGACTAGATTCGGGGGAAAAACAAACAAAACAAAAACGGGTTAAGAGAGCTTATTGGAGATCTAGTAGTGACCTGTGTGAACCTATTACGTGCTTCTTTTTTGAAGTAAAACCAATATCACTGTCCTGGTATACAGAACAAAATTGGCAAAAGCTCCTTTAAAAGCTTCTGAGCCATTATGTGGGGAGTAGCATTCAGACAGGCTTAATAGTCCAAAAGTCTATTCAAGTCACAAGCACACGCCCTGTGCTTAGTAATTACAGAGTACACTTATCCTAATTAGTCCAGATTTACAGATTAGCAATGCATTTTAACGATTTAATTATAATCCCAGTCTGATATATAAGGGATGAAATTGAACAATGCAATGCTGTTACTGATTGGAGCTTCTTTGTTTTCTTATTATTTTTAAAGGTGTGCACACATGGGTTGGGGAAGAGGGAAGAGATTTATAGGCGTTCTAGGAATGCTCATGTAATAGATCCCTGGCTTATAATAAAATAACTAGAGCAGAAAACTGCAGCATTGTACATTCAACAGAAGGAGTTTCCAAGAAGTGTTCAGTCTCTGAAAGGATAAACTGATTAAGAGGCCATCTACCTCCAAATGCTACCCCCTAGTAAGGGCCACTTAATAAAGAATTTTGTTAAAAGTGGTGTTTAGCCAGTGTTAAGGCATAGTAAGCTAATCGGAGACAAAGATAATGTATTAGTAAATAGCTTTTAAGAAATTCACTTATCTGAATTGCTCATTTAGCACCCCCTGTCGTTTAATCGAGAGCAGGATCTCCAGGAGAGACCAAAAGCTTGACACGAGTTTAGCAAAAAGAAAACGAAAAAGAGTTGGCAGAACAAGGCCCTGGTTAGGCTTTCCCTGGCTTTGGGAGTTACAGCATGAGGGCATCAGGGCCGAGAGAGAGAAGATCAAAGACAAACTTTATTCACTTCCAAATTTGGCTCTAGTTAGTTTTATTATTCACTTCACCAGGAAACCTGAAACTAGAGAGATAAGCCCTTACATTTTTATAACACGTTCTAACTTTGTAATGAGCTCTGTTCGTTATCACTTTTGATCTTCACAGAACCCTGTGAAGTTAGCAGAGTCAGGTTTTATTACATCCATTTGGCAAATAGCCACCTGCATTGTCATCCTCTTCACTTTTGTGGTGGATCATTCTTAAGCAGGGAAAAGGCTCAAGAAATTCAGTAGATACTTAAAGAAATAAACTGCTAAATTAAAACAGATAACACTGTTCTATCTGGATTGTGTTTTCAAAGCAACTTTAAGTAGAATTGACATATATAATATAACTGCACATGTTGAAAGTATATTCTTTGATAAGTTTTGACGTATGTATATGCCTGTCAAACTATCACCACAATCAAGATGATGAGTATATCCAGCACCCTCCAAAAGTATCTTTGTGCCTCTTTGTATTTCTTCCCTCCCTGTCTTCCTTGCTCTGGTTTTTTACTTTCTTCTCCTTAATTTGAGTTTCATATGCTCTTCTTCTAGTTTCTTAAGGTAGAAGGTGAGGTCATTGATTTGAGATCTTTCATCTTTTCTAACATAGGCAGTGAGTGCTATAAATTTCCCTCCAAGTACTACTTTGGCAGTAACCCCAAACTTTGATCAATTGTGTTTTCAATTTTATTCAGGTCAAAATACTTTCTAGTTTCCCTCTGGAATTCTTCTTTGACTCATGGGTTATTTAGAAGTATGTTATTTAGTTTAAAGATATTAGGGGATTTTCCAGATATTTTTCTACTACTTATTTAGAATATAATTCCATGGTGGACACAAAATATCCTTTTTATGACATGAATCCTCTGAAATGTATTGAGACTTGTTTTATGGCCCAGAATATGGTTTGTCTTGGTAAATGTTCTATGTGTACCTGAAAATAATTTGTATTCTGCTATTGGGTAGAGTGCTCTCTCTATAAATTAGGTTAAGTTGGTTGGCAGTATTTTATTATTATTATTATTATACTTTAAGTTCTGGGGTACCTGTGCAGAATGTGCAGGTTTGTTACATTGGTATATATGTGCCATGGTGGTTTGCTGCACCCATCAACCTATCACTTACAGTAGGTATTTCTCCTAATGCTATCCCTCCCCTAGCCCCCCACCCCCCGACAGGCCCTGGTGTGTGATGTTCCCCTCCCTGTGTCCATGTGTTCTCATTGTTCAGACTCCCACTTATTCTCATGAGTGAGAACATGCAGTGTTTGGTTTTCCATTCTTGTGTTAGTTTGCTGAGAATGATGGTTTTCAGTGTCATCCATGTCCCTGCAAAGGACATGAACTCATCCTTTTTTATGGCTGCATAGTATTCCATGGTATATATGTGCCACATATTCTTTATCCAGTCTATCATTGATGGGCATTTGCGTTGGTTACAAGTCTTTGCTATTGTGAACAGTACCACAATAAACATACGTGTACATGTGTCTTTATCGTAGAATGATTTATAATCCTTTGGGTATATACCCAGTAATGGGATAGCTGGGTCAAATGGTATTTCTGGTTCTAGATCCTTGAAGAATTGCCGTACTGTCTTCCACAATGGTTGAACTAATTTACACTCCCACCAACAGTGTAAAAGTGTTCCTATTTCCTCTCCAGCATCTGTTGTTTCTTGACTTTTTAATGATCGCTATTCTAACTGGTGTGAGATGGTATCTCATTGTGGTTTTGATTTGCATTTCTCTAATGACCAGTGATGATGAGCTTTTTTTCATATGTTTGTTGGTCACATAAATGTCTTCTTTTGAGAAGTGTCTGTTCATATCCTTCACCCACTTTTTGATAGTGTTGTTTGTTTTTTTCTTGTAAATTTGTTTAAGTTCTTTGAAGATTCTGGATATTAGCTCTTTGTCAGATGGATAGATTGCAAAAATTTTCTCCCATTCTGTAGGTTGCCTGTTCACTGTGATGATAGTTTCTTGTGCTGTTCAGAAGCTCTTTATTTTAATCAGATCTGATTTGTCTATTTTGGCTTTTGTTGCCATTGCTTTTGGTGTTTTAGTCATGAAGTCTTTGCCCATGCCTATGTCCTGAATGGTATTGCTTAGGTTTTCTTCTAGGGTTTTTCTGTCTTATGTTTAAGTCTTTAATCCATCTTGAGTTAATTTTTGTATAAGGTGTAAGGAAGGGATCCAGTTTCAGCTTTCTGCATGTGGCTAGCCAGTTTTCCCAACACCATTTATTAAATAGGGAATCCTTTCCCCATTTCTTGTTTTTTGTCAGGTTTGTCAAAGATCAGATGGTTGTAGATGTGTGGCGTTATTTCTGAGAGCTCTGTTCTGTTCCATTGGTCTATATATCTGTTTTGTTACTAGGACCATGCTGTTTTGGTTACTGTAGCCTTGTAGTATAGTTTGAAGACAGGTAGCATGATGCCTCCAGCTTTGTTCTTTTTGCTTAGGATTGTCTTGGCTGTGCGGGCTCTTTTTTAGTTCCATATGAAATGTAAAGTAGTCTTTTTCAATTCTGTGAAGAAAGTCAATGATAGCTTGATCGGGATAGCATTTAATCTTTAAATTACTTTGGGCAATATGGCCATTTTGATGATACTGATTCTTCCTATCCACGAGCATGGAATGTTTTTCCATTTGTTTGTGTCCTCTTTGATTTCATTGAGCAGTGGTTTGTAGTTCTCCTTGAACGGTTGCTTCACATCCCTTGTAAGTTGTATTCCTAGATATTTTACTCTCTTAGTAGCAATTGTGAATGGATGTTCACTCATGATTTGGCTCTCCGTTTGTCTGTTATTGGTATATAGGAATGCTTGTGATTTTTGAACATTGATTTTGTGTCCTGAGACTTTGCTGAAGTTGCTTATCAGCTTAAGGAGATTTTGGGCTGAGATGATGGGGTTTTCTAAATATACAATCATGTCATCTGCAATCAGGGACAATTTGACTTCCTCTTTTCCTAATTGAATACCCTCTATTTCTTTCTCTTGCCTGATTGCCCTGGCCAGAACTTCCAACACTATGTTGAATAGGAGTGATGAGAGGGAAATGAGGTCTCTGGTAACCTCTTTCAGGCTGTTGCAATAATCTAGATTAGCGCTGATGAGGTTTTATTATGGCACTAACAATGAAAAACAAGGAAACTAACCTAAAGAACATAAAAACCAAAATAATTTAGAGACTAATGTGATATGAGGGGAGGAAAGAGAAGATCTTAGGATGTTTTCAAAACAGTCGAGAAGTATATATGTATGCTGTAAGAATGATACAGTAGAGTTTGGATACTCGGGCTAAAGGTGGGAGGGGGGTGAGGAATAAAAGACTATACACTGGGTACAGTGTATACTGCTTCAGTGATGGGTGCACCAAAATCTCAGAAATCACCACTAAAGAACTTATTTATGTAATCAAACACCAGTTGTTCCCAAAAACCTATTGAAATAAAAAATAAATTAGATGGTATATATGTATGCCCTGATTTCCAGGACCCCATTTAAATTTAACACAACGATTTAACATGAAAGTGCAAAAACACACTTTTGATTTATAATATTATCAACTTGGAATGCTATATCAGGACTTAACGCCATCATAAGTTGAGCACCTACATTCATTTTCTATTGCAGTATGTAGTAGGCAGAACGACCCCCTCAAAGATATCTGCAAACCATTCCCCAGAACCTGTGAATGTTACCTTACAAGACAGAATGAACTTTGCAGTTGTGACTAACTTAAGAATGGAGAGAGAATTCTGATTTATCTGGGTGGGCCCAGTATTATCATGAGAGTCTTGATAAGAGGGAGGTGAGAAGGTCAGAGTAAAAAAAAAGGTATGATGAAGGAAGCAGAGGTCATGGAGACAGACAAAAACCCGAAGTTGATGTACTACTGGCTTTGAAGATGGAGAAAGGGGCCATGAGTTAAGGAGTACAAATGATCTCTACCCTAGAGGCTCCAGAAGGAGCCCAGCCCAGCTAGCACGTTCGCTTTTAGTAGTTCTGACCTCTGGAATAAGACAATAGATGTGGATTGTTTTAAGTCATATGTTTGTGATGACATGTTGCAGCAGCAATAGGAAACAAATACACTGTGTAACAAATTGCCCCAAAGTTAGTGACTTAACACAGCATACATTTATTATCTCACAGTTTCCATAGGTCAGAAATTTGGATGTGCCTTAAGTAGGTTTACTGCATAGTGTCTCACAAGGCTGCAATCAAGCTGTCAGCCAGTGTTCTTATCTGGAATCTCCACTGGGGAAGAATCCATTTCCAAGCTCATTCAGTTTGTTTACAGGCTTCATCTCCTTCACAGCTGTAGAACTCAGGTTCCCATTTTCTTGCCAACTGTGGATCAAAGGCTGCTTTTAGGAATTAGAGGCTGTCTGCAGTTCCTTGCCATGTGGCCCTCTCTGAAGGCCCTTTTACAGCCTGTGTGTTTGTGTGTGTGAGCACATATGTAATCACAGGGGTGACATCCAATCATCTTTGTCATCTTCTACTAGTTAGAAGCAAATCACAGATCCTTGCCACACTCAAGGGAAGGACATTATACAGGGTGTGAAGGTGGGGGCCATCCTAAGTTCTGTTGGCCATACTTGATGTTTAAAAATCACAATTAATCCTGTCGTCTTCTGTTAGTAAAATTTTGAATCAGGAAGAGCTTTGAGCTTGGCAGAGATGGGGAAGCTAAAGTTCATGAGAGCATATATATGTTCTTCAAAATACATATGCTAGAATGTTTATAGCAGCCGTATTTTGGACAGCTAAAAAACAGGGAAACTATCCAATTTACCCTCAGTAGTAGATTGGATACAATTAGTATTACTTTGAATGAATGTACAATAAACAGAAATGAAAGTGAACATTCTAAAACTATGTTCAACCATATGAGTGAACATCTAAAACATAATATTGAGAAAAACTAGATATAAGAATGCATACTTGAAGGGTTCAATTTGTATAAAGCACAAAAACACATAAAATGAATCTATACTGTTGCAAATGATAATATTTCCTTTTTAAAATTGTGTATATATACCACCTTTTCTTTGTTCATCTGTTGATGGACACTTAGGTTGCTTCCATGTCTTGGCTATTGTGAAAAATACTGAAATTAACATGGGAGTGCAGATATCTCTGACATACCAATTTCAATTCCTTTGGATATATACTCAGAAGTGGGATTGCTGGATCATATAGTAATTCTATTTTTAGTTTTTTGAAGAACCTCTATACTATATTCTAAAATAGATGTACTAATTTACATTCCCACCAATAGTGTACAATGATTCATTTTTTCCCCATATCCTCACTAACACTTGTTTTCATTTGTCTTTTTGATACAGCCATTCTAGCAGGTGTGAGGTGATATCTCATTGTGATTTTAATTTGCAATTACCTGATGATTAGAGATGTTGAACATTTTTCATATATTGGTTGGTCACTTGTATCTCTTCTTTTGAGAAATATCCGTTCAGATCCTTTGCCCATGCTTTAATTGGGTTATTTGTTTTCTTGCTATTGAGTTGAGTTCCTTATATATTTTGGATATTAGCCCCTTATGATAGAAATGAAGAACATTATGCTCAGTTAAATAAGCCAAGAAAAGACACATACTTTATGGTTTCACTTATTTGTGGAATTGAAAAATGTCATAATCTGTTAAAATGACTATTTAAAAAATGCAGAAAATAACAAATGCTGTCAAGGATGCAGGGAAAGGGGGACACTCCTACACTGTTAGTGGGAATGTAAATTAGTGCAGCCACTATGGAAAACATGAAAGTTCCTCAAAAACCTAAAAATAGAACTACATGATGCAGCAATCCTACCACTAGGTATATATGCAAAGAACGGAAATCAGTATATCAAAGGGATACCTGCACTTTTATGTATTTCAGCACTATTCACAGTAGCTATGATATGGAATCAATTTAGTTGTCCATCAACAGATAAATGGACAAAGTAAATGTGGCATATATATACAACAGAATATTATTCCACCATAAAAAGAACGAAACCCTGTCATTTGAAACAATATAGATGGAATTGGAGATCATTATGTTAAGTAAAATAAGCCAGGCACAGAAAGACAAATGTCACATATTCTCACTCATGTAGGAGCTAAAAATTGATCTCATGGAGTTAGTGAATAGAATGATGTTTATCAGAGGCTAGGAATGGTAGTGAGGAGGGAGACTTAAAAAGGAGTTGGTTAATGGATACAAAAATAGAAGGAATAAGATCTAGTATGCAGTGGCACAATATGGCAAATATAGTTAACAATAATGTATTATATATTTTAAAATAGCTAGAAGAGAGGATTTCAAATGTTCTCAACACAAATATTTGAAATGGTGGATATCACAACTATCCAGATTTGATCACTATATATTGTATGCTTTTTCAAAATATCACATGTATCCCATAAATACATATATAGCTATTATATATCCATAACAAGACAAATTAAAAAAATAGAAAGTTGATCTCATAGAAACCAAATAAAAAGCTGGTTACCAGAGGCAGAGGAGAGAGGATGGTGAGGGAATGGGGAATGGGGAAATGTTGATTAAAGGGTACAAAGCTTCAATTAGATTGTAGGAATAATCTTTAGTGATCTATTACATTGCATGATGACCACGGTTAATAATAAGGTATTGCTAGCAAACTAAACCCAACAGGACATCAAAAAAAATAATTCATCATGATCAAGTGGGTTTCATTCTAGGGATACAGGGATGGTTCAACTTACACAAGTCAATAAATGTGATTCATTATATAAACAGAATTAAATGCAAAAGCCATATGATCATCTTAATAGACACAGAAAAAGCACTGATAAAATCCAGCATCTCTTTATGATAAGAACCCTCAACAAACTAGGCATAGAAGAAACATACTTCAAAATAATAAAAGCCATATCTGACAAACTCATAGCCAACATCATACTAAATAGGGAAAAGTTGAAAGCATTCCCCCTGAGAAGTAGAACAAGACAAGGATGCCCACTTTCACCACTTCTAAACAATGTAGAACTGGAAGTCCCAGCCAGAGCAATCAGGCAAAAGAAAGAAATAAAGTACATCCAAATTGGAAAAGAGGAAGTCAAACTGTTTGCTGATAATATGATCTTATATCTAGAAAACCCTCAAACTCCTCCAAAAAACTTCTAGATCTGATAAACTCAGTAAAGTCTCAGGTTACAAAATCAACGTACACAAAACAGTAGCAATGCTAAATACCAACAATGACCAAGCTAAGAATCAAATCAGGAACTCAGTCCCTTTTACAATAGCTACAAAAATTAAAATACCTCAGAATATATTTAACCAAGGAGGTGAAAGCTCTCTACAAGGGAAGCTACGAAACACTGCTGAAAGAAATCATAGATGACAGAAACAAATGGAAATACATCCCATGCTCATGGATTAGAAGAATCTATACAGTGAAAATGACCATACTGCCCAAAGCAATCTACAGATTCAATGCAATTCCCATAAATATAACATCATCATTTTTCATAAAATTAGAAAAAAACCCTGAAATTTGTATGGAGCCAAAAAAGAGCCCAGATAGCCAAGGCAATCCTAAGCAAAAAGAGCAAATCTGTAGGCAGCATATTATCCAATTTAAATTTATGCTATAAGGGTGTAGTTACCAAAACAGCATGGTACTGGTATAAAAGTAGACATATAGATTAATGGATCAGAGTACAGAACCCAGCAGTTAAGCCAAATACTTAAAACCAACTGATCTTTCACAAAGCATACAAAAATATAAATTGGGGAAAGGACACCCTATTCAATAAATGGTACTCGGAAAACTGTCAAAACACATGTAGGAGAATGAAACTGGATCCCCATCTCTCACCTTATACGAAAATCAACTCAAGATGCATCAAAGACTTAAATATAATACCTGAAACCATAAAAATTCTAGAAGAATACCTGGGAAAAACTCTTCTGAACATTGGCCTTGGCAAAGCATTTATGACTAAGACAAAAACAAAACAAAACAAACAAACAAAAGAACAAATGTAACAAAATAAAGATAAATAGATGGGGCCTAATTAAACTAAAAGGCTTCTGCACAACAAAAGAAATCATTATCAGAGTTAACAGAGAACATACAGAATGGGAGAAAATACTTTTAAATTATGCACTTGAAAAAAGACTAATATGCAGAATCTACAAGGAACTCAAATCAGCAAGAAAAAAATCAACTAATCCCATTAAAAAGTGGGGAAAGGACATGCATAGACATTTTTCAAAAGAAGATATACAAATGGCCAACAAATATATGAAAAAATGTTCAACATCACTAATCATCAGGGGAATGCAAATTAAAAAAACAATGAAATACCACCCTACCCCTGTCAGAATGGTCATTATTAAAAAGTCAAACAACAATAGATGTTGGCGTGGATGTGGTGAAAAGAGAATGCTCTTACACTGTTGGTGGCAATATAAATTAGTACAACCTCTATGGAAAACAGTATGGAGATTCCTTAAAGAACTAAAAGTTGATCTACTATTCAATCCATGAATCCCATTACTGAGTATCTACCCAAAGGAAAAGAAGTAATTATATCAAAAGACACCTGTACACCTATGCTTATTGCAGCAAAATTCACAATTGCAAGGATATGGAATCACCCTAAGTGCCCATCAACTGATGAGTGGATAAAGAAAATTATATATATATATTACATATACACCATGGAATACTACTCAGCCATAAAAAGAATAAAATAATGTCTTTTGCAGCAATGTGGATGGAACTGGAGGCCACTATTCTAAGTGAAGTAACTCAGAAATAAAAAACCAAATATATGTTCTGACTTAAAAGTGAGAACTAAGCTATGGGTACATGAAGGCACACAGAGTGGTGTAATGGAAATTGGAGACTCAGAAGGGGGTAGGAGTGGAGGGGGATGAGGGGTGAAAAACTACCTATTGGGTACAATGTATACTACTCTGGTGACAGGTGCACCAAAAGCCTAGACTTCACCACTATACAATTCACCCATTTAACTAGAAACTACTTGTACCCTTAAAGGTATTAAAAAGTTAAAATATGACACTAATAATGTATATTTCAAAATATCTAAAATAGATTTATGACATTCTTACAACAAAATGATAAATTTTTTTTGTTTGTTTTTGAGATGGAGTCTCAGTCTATCACCCAGGTTGGAGTGCAGTGGCGCGATCTTGGCTCACTACAACCTCTGCCTCCTGGGCTCAAGTGATTCTCATTCCCCAGCCTCCTGAGTAGCTGGGATTGCAGGTGTGCCACCATGCCTAGCAATTTTTTTTTTTTTTTTTGTATTTTTGGTAGAGACAGGGTTTCGTCATGTTGCCCAGGCTGGTCCTGAACTCCTGGACTCAGGAGATCCACCCACCTTGGTCCCCCAAAGTGCTGGGATTACAGGCATGAGCCACCGTGCCTAGCCACAAAATGATAAATTGATGAGGTGATAGATCTGTTTATTAGGTTGATTGAATCTTGTTGGAATGTATACATATATCAAAACATCACATTGTATCCCATAAATATACATAATTGTTATGGCAATTACAAATTTTAAAAATCTAAAAATTAAAAAGTTAAGAATATAAAAATGAATTTACACTAGAAGTCAGTGTAGTTGTTACCTTTGGGTGATGGTGTCCGGATAAAAGCTGGAGAGCTTTTGTGGTGCTAGCAGTGTTTTATTTTTTGACCTGGGAATCGGTTACATGGGCATATTAGTGAAAATTTACTGTGCTGGATGCTTATGATATGTGCATTTTCTTGTATGTATATTGTACTGCAATTAAAAGCTTTTAAGTCCAAAAACAGAAAAAGGAAAAGTGAAAAGCCAAGGTTTTGACTGGTGGGGTCCAGTGAGATGTATGACAGTGGCCTAAGGGCAGCAAGGACTGTTCAAAGTAGGGACACAAAATTGCAGCCAGAGAGCTGCCTAGGGTTGGCACTTGGCACCTTTTCAGAAGTTATACAGTGTTCCCCAAGCCCTGCATTCAGTGGAGGTGACCTTGAGAGTGCTGGTGTTTATGGCTTCTCTCCTGTTACATAAGACAGTTTTTAAAGCAAACTGTGGATGTGCAAAATGAACCCCCCCCTCCCAGGCACCTGGTAAAGTGGTAGTGTGGCCTCAAGGAGCCTTCTGTACCTGTAAGAAACCCATCTTGGCTGGGTTCCTTAGGGGCTTTTTTGTGAGCTCACCATAATCTGTCATCTGATGCTAGTGGGAAGTAGCAGGGCGTACGATGGGAACAACCACTCAAACACTTTCTGAGGCCATTAGGTGCCCCAGTGATGAATTCTGGTTTGTGGCTTTAAGTCACAGGACTCATTTTGGCCTTCATGGACCTTTTATTTACTTTTTAGGGCTCTACTTCCCAGTGGAGTCCAGAGAAAGCAGCAAGAAGATGGCACAAAGACAGAGTCCTCCACTAGTGAGCCTCTTTATCTTCCTTCTACAGAAACTCTGTGCAGAAACAGCAACTCAGGCTGTCCCTTAAGCAGCTTCATTGTCAAAGTCTTGATAGAATTCTTCTTCTGAACAAAGGGAGATACATTTCTTTATCTGTCTAATTAATGCTTAGACTTAAAAAGAATGTATTCAGTCTGCAGCCTAGAGAGGATGAGCTACCTGAAATAAAAAAGTATTTTCCTTTGGAAGAAAAGTAAAATGTTGACGCTGTCTCTGCTGTATGGATTTTTACATCAGTTAGGAAGCTTGATAAATAGATATTGGAAAAAAATTCCAGGGGATCTATTCTACCCCAGCCTAGACATTCAGGCTCCAATTCCCATTATCTAGCGGTCCAGTGGGTTGAAATTGAGCAAATGCAGATCACTGTGTGTGTGTTGCACCAACCACTGTTTAATATGTGCAATGCTTTCTGCCCTCACAGTTATGCATTTTCTAGTCTCGTGCCAAAAGACCAGTCATCAAAATATAGTATGCTGGTGGGGAGCAAAAAAAAGTATAGAATGCATTCAAACATTGTCTTGCAGATCAATTCTAAACTGACCCTGCTGGCTTAGGGAACTCGGTACATGGATCTGCTAAAGCTTATCTCCCTAAATAAATCTCTTCTCTTTCCCTTTCAGACCTCCCACCACATTGTGTCCCTGCTATTTCTGCTTCTTTTTGTCTTGCTGTCTATCTCTTTTCTACTCCTTTGTGGGTGATTGGACCATGGTATCTTCCTTGTCACATCACATGTGATCATTTAAATATCCCACAAAAGCCACAAAACAAGTAAAAATCATGCTACGGCACAACTAAATGTTTAGTATTTTAACTTGATGAAACGATATTTCAAAATAGTTTAGCAAAAAGACATGGAATCATTGTAACATGCACTGACAGAGAATAATCTAACAATTGAAATAGCTGTGGGCTTGTATTCTGTATGTACTATAAAGCTCAGCCTTCAACTATGAGAGTCACTATGAACATAAAGTGATAAGCACAAAAAAAGAGAAGCCAGGTAGCAGAGCACATTTTTCTATTCTGCTCCCTTGGAAAACAGATAGGTGTTTCTATAATTGAAGTGAAGCCTCTATTCCCTAGATTCTCCTCTTCTGAGACCAAAGATCCTCTCCAGAGCTAGCAAATTCAGGTTTCATCCACAGGCATTATACCTTGTCAGAAGTTTCAGTCCTGCTTCCTTCCTTTAGATTGGAATCCATTTTCCCCAAAGCGCCTGCTCCAGTGCAACCCTTTTGCTGCGTTCTTAGCTAGATGTTAGCAGAGCTACCCCTAGGCACAGCTTTGACTTAGGCTTTCGTGTCAGTGTCTATCACAAAAGGTCATCTGGTTGGGAGGTGTGAGGCATGAAGCTTTATGATCTAACACAGCAGTGCTGTCTAACCAAGACATATAACTCCAAGGAGGAAAAAGAAGGAAGTTGATAGAGGAGTGAGAGACTTGGTGGCAAAGAAGCTGCAGTTCATCAGCCATGGAATTGCCCTCAGAGCCTGCACACTCAGTCTCTACCTCAGAGGCATTGCTCTAATTTTCCTAACTGTTCCAGTTCTTCTCATTTTCTGTACTCACTCACGTGGAGCTTTGTTTGCTTTAAAAGATTATTGTTTCAGTCCGTTCTGGCTGCTATAACAAAATACAACATTTTGGCTTTTAAATAGCAGAAATTTATGTCTCATAGCTCTAGAGGCTAGAAAGTCTAAGATCAAAGTGATGGCAGATTCAGTGCCTGCCGAGGGCCCACTTCCTGGTTCATAGATGGCCATCTTCTCACTGTGTCTTCCGCATGGCAGAAGGGGTGAGGGATCTCTCTGGGGCCTAATCACCTCTCAAAGGTCCCATATCCTAATAACATTTCCTTGGGGATTGGGAATTCAACATGTTAATTTTGGGGGGATATAAACATTCAGACCATAGCAACTCTCTTGCCTGAAGCTAGTTGCATCTTTTTGTTTTGAATTTTATGGTAACCACACCTAGAGTCCGCCACCCAAGTCATCTCATTTGGGAAGTCAAAGGTGTGAAGTTTTGTGAAACTTCTATAGAAAGACATTAATACTGTGCTCCTGACTAACCAAGAAATAGCATTACAAAAAGAGAAGGGGATAGGGAGAAATATAGAGTCCCACCCCCTCACCCTCCCCAGCCTTCCCAACTTTTCCATTCGGTTTTTTGCATCTGTCTGCAAGTTGTGAAATGATCATTAGAGCCTGTAACAGCAGGCCTCACCCCCTGCAATCTCAGAGTCCCTTCCTTCCATACATGTATACACAGTAATCTCCTTTTGATTTGTGTTCATGCTACAACTCCCATTCCTGAAAGTTTCATCCTCAGTCCTCATCTCTGACAAATACTCAGGGGAAAAGGGTACCTCACTGGTCTCTCCATCACCCATCTTTGACCACTCCTAGGAGGCCTCCCCCTGTCAGACACTCCACCTACTCCTGTTCAGGTTTCTCTGCCCCACAGGCCCAGCCTTCTGCTAAAATTCTCCTTTGGAAGTGTTTTTTAAAAAATTGATTTCTGTAATCTGATAGACAACTTTGTATTTTCCCCCTTTACACCCCCTCCTCCACTATCGTGGAATCCTAACTATTACACAGTGGATAAGTATCATTTCCTCATTAGTATATGTCTTCACTGTCTGGGTTAGCTGTAAACCAAATTGTGAACTGCTTATTGAGCATTCATGATCTCCCGGCAGTATACCAACATTATCTCATTTAAACACCGGGACATCCCTATGAAGTAGGCATCATTATCTTTGTTGCGTAGGTGAGGAAATTAATGTCCAAAAAGGTAAAGTAAATTATCTAAGATTAAGTGACAGAGTCAGGAGTCAAAGCTAAGGCTGCCTGACTCCAGAAGCTTTCTCTTAACCAGCTCCCCGCAGAGGCTATTTGGCAGAGTTTGGCCCAAGTGGTATTATCCATCCTTTATTATTCCCCTGTGTCTCCATCTCAGCTCCACCTGGGTACCTGGGACCCTCAGGTTTCTCCAGGGCCTTTCTGGCATTGTACTTGATGTGACTTTCATCTATCTATCTCCTCTGGAGGAAAAATGGGAGCTAGAAAAAAGCACCAGAAAGGGACATATCTAGGTAGGCTATCTCAGTTTATAGAATTTCCTGGTCAGGGATGGACTTTGAGGTGAGGAGGTGTTCTTTGCTCTTCAAATGATGGAACAGAGATGAGTGCTGACTCCATATGTTAAGCTAGGTCGGAAACCACATTTGACATGTTTTAAAGTCTTACAGTTTGGAGAAGGAGCTCAAGAAATGGTACTGGTGCTTTCTCTCATGCTTCTTAGCATCCTGCCACTCGGCAATACTCTGAAATCCTAGTGGAGACTCCCTGGCCTCTCCCAAGAAATGTCTATGCTCTCATATCTTTTATTTCCTTGTGCTTCTACTAGAGTACCCATTGCATTTCCGAGTCTTTCCCAGTTAGTTTTGTTCTTCTCATTTCCCCTGTATACTAAATCTTCTTAAAGCCTGGGGACCACATCTCCTATGTAGTCTAGCATGGTGCCTCACTTTAAGTAGATGTCCTATATATCTCTGTTGGATTGAAATAATGTCAAAAGTATAAGTGCTGTTTGAAATTTCGGATTTTGTTGCAGGCTAGAGAAAGCTACTTAGTTGACATAAGGCAGGCTTTCATTACTAAAACCATAGATTCTTCTTTCTTTTTTTCTTTCCCTATTATTCCCTTCTCTGGCTCCTTGCTTCCTCCCTCCCCCCTAAAACACCATCTGATGTAAGGCACAGAGCAGGCTAGAAAAGATAAAGAAATCCCAAAGTGAAATCTTGGCATGGAAGCACAGTGTTTTGAATCAGCTCTATACATTAATAACAGGAACCAGTGAAGGGGCATTCTTCAGATTGGAAGGAATGTCCTGGGATTAATAGCTCTTAGGTTCCTGACGGATCCCTCTGTCTCTTTTTGGGCCTTGGCAAGAAAACAGTTCCTGGATTCATCTGTGATCATAGGGCCACAGAGATCACATCACAGGGAAAGGCACTAAGGGGACCTGCCTTATCGTGCTTTCCTTTCCTGGGGAGCTGGGCCTCTGAATAATTGAGGGTCATGGTAATTGGGGGCACACACAGGGTTGCCATAGCTAGAGATTAAACCTCTGCCAACTGTGTGTTAGTTTCCAATTGTTGAGGGACAATAGGTGATACAGCTGCAGTTGGATCTTGCTTTTTGTTAATGTCTGCATGTTGAAAGCCTGGCAGGGAAAACCTTAATGGGAGAATTGTGGCAAATGGAACAACCCTCAGCCAGGTCACAGCATGATCTGAACATCCACAGAGCTTATGAGAACTTAGAGAGTCTAAAATGTAGTGACAGAGGTGCAATGTGGACCTGTCTGCTCACATTGTGTGCTCTTGAATTGGACAGAAACACATTGGCTCAGTCACTTTGAGAAAACATGATGGGATTTTCAGTTGGCATTTGCTTTTGAGGCTGGGTAGCATGGTAAGGCCCACAAGATGCCTGATGAGTTGCATGGAATTGAGAGCACCACTTTGTTTTGGTTAGGTACCACACTGGGGTCTATTTGATGGACAATAGAAAACTCACAGCAGTGTACTGTATGCCTTTTCCTAGAATATCCACCATTCCTGTTACTGATAAATTATAAAGCAAAAACCTAGATGAGATCTCTCCAAAGGCCACCACTACATTATCATCCCAATAATTAATATTAATAATGCTATTGTTATGATTGCTAATCACAATATCAATCATAGAAAAGTCAAACATTAATATAGAATTAACAGTGAACTAGGAAGGGGGTATAGAAACATTTTAAACTTTGCTCCCAGCCCCATTCTCAGTCAAGATCCTAGTTGTCAGAAAGTCTTAAAGATTGTGAGTGACCATCCACCTATGGAGGAAAAGAGGAAAAATGTATGCTTCTCCAGCCTGGTACATAAAAATCAAGAATTCAAAATTTTTGAAGTTTGGCATGATTATCAAGGAGTGCTGTCTTGGCCTGGTTCGGAAATCAACAAATGAGATAAGACAGTAAAAAACATAGTATTGACTGGGCGTGGTGGCTCACGCTTGTAATCCCAGCACTTTGGGAGGCCGAGGTGGGCAGATCACGAGGTCAGGAGATCGAGACCATCCTGGCCAACATGGCGAAACCTCGTCTCTACTAAAAATACAAAAATTAGCTGGGTGTGGTGGCATGTGTCTGTAATCCCAGCTACTCGGGAGGCTGAGGCAGGAGAATCCCTTGAACCAGGGAGTTGGAGGTTGCAGTGAGCCAAGATCACGCCACTGCACTCCAGCCTGGTGACAGAGCGAGACTCTGTCTCAAAAAATAAAAAATGTACATCTATATATCTATATATCTATATCTATCTATCTATCTATATATATCTATATCTATATCTATATCTATATCTATCTATCTCTCTATCTATATCTATATATCTATATAGATATAGATAGAGAGATAGATAGATAGATATAGATATATAATAAAAGACTACCATGGGCCATGGGCATAAATTGAAGGATATAGCCTCAAACTAATTTATATTGTTTCTTATGATCTTTCCACTACCACCCCCCTTGGTTATATGCCTGTTGTATCTGGGAGGGGGACAGATTTCGGAGAAGGGGACTGGAGATGTGGAGCCTATAAAAGCTTTGTGAAAGCCTGTCTCCCTGAAACAGTCTTGAAGTGTGGATGTTGATATTTATGATGAGGAATTTGTTATGTGTCCATATTACTTATATAGATTCTGGTTGGTCAGTCTCTGTTCTCTGATTCCATTTGCATTTATTACCCCAGGATTCTAGATGCCATGGCTATAGGGGTAATGAGTCCTGGCTATGGTAAAACTAAATGTGTCTGGATCATCACCTCTTCTCTCATTAGCGTTATTTAATGATCAGATTAATTTAATCATGATCAACTTAAACCGAGATTAGAATGGGGGTGGTGGGATGAATGGAAGCTTCAGGGAATACCCACTAAGAGTTGTTAATACACTGCTTAGGTCTTTTTCCTGTGCTCTACCTTGTGACATCTTGGGTTTTAAACATTTTTATTGTATATATTTCAGGTGTATAACATGATATTTTGATATACATATACAGCCCCCCACCACATAATGATGTTTTAATCAACCAAACATCGGACCACATATACAATGATGGTCCCATAAGATTATAATGCTGTATTTTCACTGTTCCTTTTCTATGTATAGATATGTTTAGACACATAAATACTTACCATTGTGTTACAATTGTCTACGGTTTTCAGTACAGTAACATGCTGTACAGGTTTGTAGCCTTGGAGGAATAGGCTATACCATATAGCCTAAGTGTGTCTTAGGCTATACCTAGGTTTGTGTAAGTACACTCCGTGATGTTTTCACAATGTTGAAATCCCCATCATTAAGTCATGCATGAGTGTACTAGTAAAATAATTACTACAGTCAAGAAAATTAACATATCTCTCGTCTCATATAGTTAGCTTGTGTGTGTGGGAAGGGGTAGGGGGGTGTGTGTGTGTGTGTGTGTGTGTGTGTGTGTGTGTATGCCTGCGGTAAAAGTACCTAAAATCCACCGTCTGGAAATTTTCACTATACAATACAATATTATTAACTGTAGTCCTCATGCTGTACATTACATTCCTAGACTTTGCACCTTTTGACCTATATCTCCCCAACCTCCTGCCCCTGGTAACGAACATTCTACTCTCTGTGTCTATGTATTAAATTATTATTTTTTCCTTTTGTTTGAAAAGGCCATTGATCTTAAGGGTATAATTTCTTCACTCTAGAAGATAGAGTCCTTTGGAGTCCCTATTGAATTTTTGTCCCTGTGTGGTTATAGTTTGCCTGTTTATTAATGTTGCACATGTGATACCTTCTATTGCACTAGTCTTTTCCAGTTTATCTCATTGATAAATGAGGTTTAGGACATTTCCTGACTGCCCCGAGTAGAAGTTTAATTAGATACCTAATCAGCTGCTGTACATGTAGTCTGAAATGTGCATGTATGTGTATGTGTATATATATATATCCTCTATGTGTGTGTATGTGTGTGTGTATGTATATATATATATATATATATATATATATATATATATATATATTCTCTATCATTAGTATTGTCTATATATAGATACTGCTTTTGGACCTGTCAACTTCCTGATTTATTTATAAAATAATTTTTGTAAGGCACCAGTTATCCCCAACAGATGGTTTATTAACTAAAAATCAGTTTTAAAACAAACATGTCACAATTATTTTATTCTCTGCAGCAGAATTCCTACTGTTGATGAACTCCTAATTGGAATTTGGTTCTGGCAAGGAATGAAAAACAGAGACATACCGTGAGGACAGAGTGCCAAAAATAGCACACTGAGGAATACAAAGGACTACAGCAGTCCCACCTCATGTTTTCTTTAGGCCCCCTTTCTTTCCTTTCATATGGAGGAGACAATTTGGCCTCAGTACAATCCCATTTTGTGGACCAGAAATGGAAACACTAAGAGGCATGGTCCATGATGAGGTTCCTCCTCATCAGTGAGGAACGACTCAGGAAATCTGATGAGTTCTGCCCTGGTTGTGCTGGAATTAATAAGGCCCCAAGCTCAACTCCCCTTCCTACTCCTTCATAAATACCCAGGATGACTGTTGCTAACGTGTCTCTAGAACTTCCTTATTGAAATCTGAACAGTCCTGGAGAGGAGTAGTATCAGCAGCAACATCAAAATGGCTAAAAACATTTGAACATTTGTTATAAGATAGGCTCTGTGCTGAATGCTAGACATACATGATCTCATTGAATACTGGCAAATCCCCTGACAAAACTTCTGGTTTGCAGATGAAATCAGATGGAGGCACACAGTGATTTAATGACTATCTCAAGGTCAGGCAGCTAATAGCTGATAGAGCCAGCATTAGAAACCAGCTGTATTTGACCCCTAACCACTATGCTACCAACTTGACACATTTTTATATGATCATTAGGATATTCGTTTTCATTAATACAGTAGGCTGGACATGGTTATCAGATTAGCAGTCACTCATCCATGTGCCTGAGTTAATGGCACATAGGACAGGGGAGTTTTACTATGGGGGCTCAGTGTGTGTGAGGGAAGCATGTGTGCCCACATGAAAATAGAAGAATAAGTCCAGAGCAAGGTTCTACACCTCATCTATTGAAGTACAGTAGTAAAAAATCTAAGATAGCGATGTGGGATATCAGCAGGGCCATCATGAAAATCCCTGACATTAGGTGTTATTAATGATAATTTCTAATAAAGTAGTTTTACTGGCCCAACGACTGAAATCAGTACAAACTCTTCCTTTTAAGCACACTGACTGCCTCATTGTTGGCTGCACTGAGACATGTAGTTTGAAAAATCCTCCTATGCTTGACATATCTACCAGTTTTTGCTGGGGGAAACAATGCAGTCTCATGTCCCCAGGGATGCCACAGTGAAAGAACCCCAGGTGGTCGGCAAAATTATCAGCTTCCGAAAGGCAGACTTTTCTCTGAGCTGAGGGCGCCAGGCACACTTGGCTTCTAACTCACCATATGGCATGCGTTATTGGTCCGGGCTGCTCTGCTCAGTCTCTAGTGTGATGTGGCTCTTAGTGCTGTGGAATTATTTCCTTACTCAATTAAAAAAAATCCTGCTCTAAATTCTCGTCTGTTTCTCCCCACAGCCTTCCCCCAACCCCACCCCCATGCCAATCCCCTAGGCACTGAATGTGTGTTCTGCTTTGCTTCTTGCTTGTCCTTTCTTTTTGCTTTTCTGTTCTAAACACTTTTTCTCCTCTGACTTAAAAGTGCAGCAGGAAAATGAAGCGAGGTTGCATACACTGAGCCTAGATTTGCACAAAGCAGCTAATTCCTGAGATCCATTCATTCCTTTTCTGAGGAAGGCTTTTGTTTTTGTTTTTGTTTTTCTCTTTTGCCATATTTTTCCAGGATTCCACTTTCATTAAAGTTTTTCAAGGCCAAAACCAAACAACCAAAAAAGAAATACACAAAAAACAAAATGAAGGTACTTTCTTAGGAGACTCATTGAATTTATTTGTGAAGCTCTTCAACCTTTGGCTTAGTTCTTCTCAGTCTCTAATCCCATCTCCTCTACGGTTGTGCTTGTATGTAGTTTTTCAGATAATCACTTTGTGTTCTTATCATATTCCTCCTCTGGTCAGGAGCCTCGAAGCCTGTGGGATTTCCCAAACTCAGAAAGATTCTCAGGCCCCGAACATTTCTCCCATGCATCCACTGCAGAGCTTGACAATCCTAAGAGTTGAATGGTATCTCTTAAAGGCCCCAGTGAGCAGTGCAAATGGTTCCTGGGATAGATCCTACATGAATTTATGAGCATCTATCCAGAGTTTGCATCAGAATTACTTGGGGAGCTTGTTACAATGCATATTCCTGGGCCATACCCTTAATCTACAGAATCAAAATATTAAAATGTGTGTGTGTGGCGGGGGGGGGACAGATGTCAGGCCAAGAATCTGCATTTTAAAAATAAGCTCTTTAAATAGTGTACACAGAAGTTAGAGAACAATTATCATAAAAATCTCAAGCAAAGAAGAAGTATGATTGAGACTTTTTTTTTTTTTTAAGAAACATCTGGTGGTGATGTGGAGGTTTTCTGACCTGAAGCAAAATGTGGACTCAGATTGCAAAAGCAACTTAAAAACTGTTGTAGAGGGGGGCAAAATAACAGGTCACTGGCAGGAAACTAAAAGCATGTTCTGCTTTTAGGTGTTAGGGAAGAAGTTGGAAATCTGAAATGCGTGGTTACAGTCCCTGAAACTCCAAAGTCAGGCCTCTCCTCTAGCCAATTTCATCCTTTATTTTAAAATATTTTGGAGGACTGTTTATTCCCCCTTGTCCTTGTCCATCACAAGGAAAGAGTTCACTTCTCCTATTTAGACTAGAACTCAGATATATAATGCCACATCTGTGTGAAGGATTGTGCTACTGAACCAGTGGATCCAAATAGTTGTCAAAGTATGATATTTTGATTGCTTCCACCTGAGTAAGCTAAAAATGGTGGTTAAAATGCAGATTCCTGGGCCTCAGACCTACTGAATTAGAATGGCTTCCCCCAAATCTTAATTATAACTGGCTTTCCAGGTGACACTGAGGTATAGTAAAGTTTGAAAGACAGTATTTTACAGTATGTCTTTGCTCTTACTGGGAATTACCTTCCCTCTATCCCTGACTATGGAAATCTTGCTTGTCCCTGGAGTCCCAGCCTTCTCTGATCCATTTGCTCCAATCCCAACAGATGCGACCTCTTCTTTTGCTATAGGGATAGGAAATATGGGGAGATATCATGGCTGAAGTGCAAGAGAGAGTTGGAGTACTAAGATGGAGTAGCTTGACTGGAGGTTGTGGTAGGGACCCAGAGTTTGTACTTGGAATGTTTGCACTTGAACTGAGGTTGAAAAAAGGTACGAAACTCATGAAAAAACAACAACAAAATTACCTACGCTGGTCTTAGCTGTGACTTCATCCACCATGGCAATCATGTTTAGAGATGAAGATTGGAGGTTTTGTTAGGGCTGAAGTCTAGAGTGGAAAATGAGACAAAATGCCAGCCACCTGACAATTGCACTTGGGGGAAGGAAGATGAACCAGCCTAGACTCTCCTTCTTCTCCATCTTTGCCTGTGGAAACTCTGTCCCATCTTCAACATCACAATTGCCTGCCCAGGCTGCTTGGGCCACCCCATTCTGACAGTAACAACTGATCCCTCATGCTTTCCTGCCCCTTTCATTTGAGAGTATGATGATGATGCACTTTTCCTGGGCTTTGCCACTGAAATCTTCAGAGGCCCTGGGGTAGAAAATAGTAGTAGTAGAAGTAATCCATGTTTGTTAGGAGGCCCAGGATATAGGGAGGTCTGTCCAGGAAAAAAGTGAGGTTAGGGGACCACCTGCCTCATTGTGTTAGTCAGCCTGGGATGCTAGAAAAAATACCATGGGCTGGGTAGCTTAAACAACAGAAATCTACTTGCTTACAGTTCTAGAGGCTGGGAAGTACAAGATCAGGGTGCTGGCATCATCTGTTTATGCTGAGGGCCCTCTTCCTAGCTTGCAGATAGCCACTTTGTCCTGATATGGCCTTTCCTTTGAGTGCATATAGAGCATGGAGCATGGAGAGGGAGGGGGAAATGAAAAGAAGGAGTGAGGGAAGAGGAGTGGGAAGTGGAAGGGAGGGAGATGATAAGAGGAGAAAGGCGGAGGAGAGGGAAGGAAGAGGGGAAGAGTGGAAGAGAGAGAGGGTGGGACTGGGAAAAAGAGGGGGAGAGGGAAAGGGGAAGAGGAAGAGAGAGAAAGAGTGAAGGCCAGGGGATGGGGAGAGGAATGGAGAGAGAGAGGGAGAGATGGAGGGAGGGAGGAGTAGAGAAAGAGAGCATTTTCTCTTTTCCTCTTGCAAGGCCACCAATTCTATGGCATTAGGGCCCCACTTTTCTGACTTTGCTTAATATTAATTACCTCTTAAATGCCTCACTCCAAATACAGTCACACTGGTGGTTAGGGTATCAACGTATGAATTTTATGAGGACACAATTCAATCTATAGCAATTAGCATCACCTGTAAGTGCCTATTTGAAACGCCCCATCCCACATCTCCTCAATCAGAGTCTCAGTCAGAGTCCAGCCAGAGTCTGCAAGTACTTCAAGTAATTCTGATGGACGCTGATGTTTGAAAACCACTGCTTTAAAGGATATGTTTTGTTTGTATTTAGTTTACCTTTTGACTGATCTCAATTTTTTTGAAGTTTATTTTTACCCTATCACTTGGTGAGCAGCACAGTTCCTATTTTTAATTACTTTTGGCTGAAGTAGGGCTTTCTTTCATGTGTGCTAAACTAAACCAGTGGTTCTCAAACTTTAGCATGCATAGAAATCATCTGGAATCTTGTTGAAATTAACATTCTAATTCAGTAGGTCTGTGGTGATGCCTGAGAGGCTACATTTCTTTTTTTAAATTTTTTTAAAATTTTTATTATTATTATACTTTAAGTTCTAGGGTACATGTGCACAACGTGCAGGTTTGGTACATGTGTATACATGTGCCATATTGGTGTGCTGCAGCCATTAACTCCTCATTTACATTAGGTATTCCTCCTATTGCTCTCCCTCCCCCCTCCCCCAACCCCATGATAGGCCCCGGTGTGTGATGTTCCCCACCTTGTGTCCAAGTGTTCTCATTGTTCAATTCCCACCTATGAGTGAGAACATGTGGTGTCTGGTTTTCTGTCCTTGCAATAGTTTGCTCAGAATGATGGTTTCCAGCTTCATCCATGTCCCTACAAAGGACATGAACTCATCCTTTATTATGGCCGCATAGTATTCCATGGTGTATATGTGCCACATTTTCTTAATCCAGTCTATCATTGATAGACATTTGGGTTGGTTCCAAGTCTTTGCTATTGTGAATAGTGCCACAATAAACATATGTGTGCATATGTCTTTATAGTAGCATGATTTATAATCCTTTACCCAAGGGATTATACCCAGTAATAGGATAGCTGGGTCAAATGGTATTTCTAGTTCTAGATCCTTGAGGAATCTCCACACTGTCTTCCACATGGTTGAACTAGTTTACAGTCCCACCAACAGTGTAAGAGTGTTCCTATTTCTCCACATCCTCTCCAGCATCTGTTGTTTCGTGACTTTTTAATGATGACCATTCTAACTGCTGTGAGATGGTATCTCATTGTGGTTTTGATTTGCATTTCTCTGATGGCCAGTGATGATGAGCATTTTTTCATGTGTCTGTTGGCTGCATAAATGTCTTCTTTTGAGAAACGTCTGTTCGTATCCTTTGCCCACTTTTTGATGGGTTGTTTGATTTTTTTCTTGTAAATTTGTTTAAGTTCTCTGTAGATTCTGGATATTAGTTGTTTGTCAGATGGGTAGATTGCAAAAATTTTCTCCCATTCTGTAGGTTGCCTGTTCACTCTGATGGTGGTTTCTTTTGCTGCGCAGGAGCTTTTTAGTTGAATTAGATCCCATTTGTCAATTTTGGCTTGTGTTGCCATTGCTTTTGATGTTTTAGTCTTGAAGTCTTTGCCATGCCAATGTCCTGAATGGTATTGCCTAGGTTTTCTTCTAGGGTTTTTATGGTTTTAGGTCTAACATTTAAGTCTTTAATCCATCTTGAATTAATTTTTTGTATAAGGTGTAAGGAAAGGATCCAGTTTCAGCTTTCTACATATGGCTAGCCAGTTTTCCTAGCACCATTTATTAAATAGGGAATCCTTTCACCATTTCTTGTTTTTGTCAGGTTTGTCAAAGATCAGATGGTTGTAGATGTGTGGTATTATTTCTAAGGGCTCTGTTCTGTTCCATTGGTCTATATGTCGGTTTTGGTACCAGTACCATGCTGTTTTGGTTACTATAGCCTTGTAGTATAGTTTGAAGTCAGGTAGTGTGATGCCTCTGGCTTTGTTCTTTTTGCTTAGGATTGTCTTGGCAATGCGGGCTCTTTTTTGGTTCCATATGAACTTTAAAGAGAGGTTACATTTCTAACAAGCTCCCAGATCATGCTGATGCTGATGCTGATGCTGCTGATCCGTGGACCATGCTTTAGTAGCAAGGTTGTAAATGATTTTTTTCCCCCTGTAACTCAGGGAGAGCAAATTTAAATGGCTTCACTGAGCAGGCAAGCAACTGACTGTAAATGTGTAAAACTATCAGGGTTGGTATGAATAGGGCATGATAGAACTTACAGTCATTCAAATATGCATTTTTAAAACATACTGGCTGGCCAGATAGTCTACAAAGTGCTTCCGTCTGACACAACTGGTTTGTAACTCTTTCACTAATACAACTATTTTAAGATTTGCCAATAAGTATTTATTTTCCCCTCTGCCCACTTTATGGGTTTTTAGACTTCAACCACAATCTCTTTCACTCTTCCTCTCCTCACTCTTAATTGGCACTGCTTGATGTTTCTTTGTAAGCATTTTTAAGGGTTATTATTATTATTTTAAAATGTGTGTTCTGTGTAAGCAACCAGGTCCTAACTCTTCAAGGACAGAAATTGGGCCTTGTTTGTTTTGTTGCCCCTCAATAATGTTTATTTCTGTGTTCGGCTCATAGTGGGTACTTGGTCACTGATGACTAATTGACTCACTGTCAGGACCAGGACAGTACTTCAGAAGAGAACTGAGTTCACTAGCATAGCTGAGATTTGCAGATAAGGACCACATCCTATGTGATCAGCATACAGTTCTTCCTAGTTTGAAGAAGGCAAGCCAGGAGGTTTGTTTTGCTTTGTTTTGCTTTAAAGGAACATTGTATTTTTCCAATATTTAAACACAGGTCAGGCTTGCTCAACTGCTATTGTTTTGAATTTTGCAGGATGTGTTGTGTTTGCAGCTTCTGGACTTACTTGATCTGCTATTTTTGGTGTTCCTCATTAAATAGATTGTTGATATGTAAATATACAAGTTGCTATGCAAAATTGCCCTGATTTTTCTTGCGAACTTTCTTCCTGCATCTTGTGGAAAGGCAGCATTTTACTTCTTCATATTCAAGAATATTTTAAGCACTTGTAGCTAAATTGTGCTAAACCAATTGTCAAAACCTGGGAGTGTTCCATAAAATACAATAGATATAGATAAAGTCAACCATTTGTATGGTCTTCCTTTTATTCATATGTATGCAAATATATCCGTATGTGGCATAGATATATGCACACATTGTGTTATGGCTAAAGATTCAACTAGAGTTAATAACCATACATAGGGAAAAACTATTAGCAAATTAATTAAGAACCTGTCTGTCATGCTATTGTAAAATGAAGTCATTTGTTAGCTTAAAGAGGAACTCTTTCCCTCACTGAAAACTGTGATTCTATAGAATATTTGCTGACCTTTGTTAGAGAAGAGGCTTCTGTTCAAATAAACAAAAGGCTGTAGATGACTAGTTGACCAGAGAAGTGTAAATATGAACTGAATTGCATACCTTTTGATTATAGTTCCCTACTTACTCATTTGTTCATCAAATACTGACTGATTAGAAAGCTTTCTATGTGCCAGACACAGTACTGGGCACAGTGTGAACAAGGGGCTATAGTGGTGAACCAGATACTCATGGTCCTTGCCTTCTTAAACCTAAATCATCAGGTGTGCATGTATATTTTTATATTATAGTAATTAGAACACTTTTACATGTTTTCTTTATGTAATCAAAGAATTATAAAGTTGGAAGATGCCTTGAAATGCCATTGAACTTATTCCTTCATCCTTCAGGTAGCTGGAAGAAGTTCTGTGTTGCAGCAGACACTGTTGTGGCCACACCCATATCTCCTGGGCCCTCACCATTTCTGTGTACACCCATCTGACAGCTTTTAACTGCAAGCACCTGCAACTCATTACTTGTGTGCTTTCTCTGGTCTCTGGAGCCTGTAGGATCTACGCTGGAGTTAATATACCCCCTCCCCCCAGTGAAGCAGCCTTCACCTAACTACTGGGGGGAATTGAGAGATAAATACTCCCAGCTCCTGGTACTCCTATTGGAATAGCTCTGAGGTGTTGTATACTCTCTCGCAGACTTCTCTAGTGGGATAGAATACCAGTTACTCAGTGGTGACCTGTTCAGTATTGCACTCTGTATAGGCTTCCTTCTCTAACCTGCCACATTTCCCTATTTTTCTACCAGTGCTTTCTGGGATCATGTCCTACATACACCACTTGCACTCACATTCTTGTGTCAGCGTCAGCTTCTGGGAGGAATCCAACCTAAGTCATGCATCAATCTTGGCTGCCGAGAATACATGATGGAATTGTATATTCAAGGGCAAGACAAGGGCAAATTTATTTTGAAAATTATGTATAATGTAAAATACATGGTTTTCATTCCTGGACAAAATATTAGATCATTTATTTTTCTCAAGCCTTTTGATGCAAATGATTAGGTAATGAAGTGTATTTGATGAAGTCATTATATTTGAGAAAAAGTAAAATTCTTTCCAATTTGTATAATAGAACCCCATTTTTGGCCAGGTAATTTCACAGTTTTGTCTATTGGAGTTTTAAGAAAAGCAGCTGGTACCCTTTAATACTGTGAAAGCTTGTTTTAGGATCTGGCCACATCTTTTAATTGCTTCCCCCCTCTTCTCCCATAGCACAGTTCTTCCAAGGATAGTGACAGAGTGTTGGGCTGGGTTGTTACAATATACCCCGAAGCTAACTTCCCCTTCTGTTTGTTTCATTTTTCTGTTTTCATTTTGTTGCTGTTTTCTTTCATCCTCAGCATGTGTCTGTTTTCCTTTGTCTTGAATGGAATCTTACCCCTAGTTTTCTAGAGACGCTCTCCAACATTTCCCTTTGCAGCCTCATAAACCCAGTGCATATATATCTCTCTTCCCTTTATTGGTGGTGAGGAAGTCATTTGATTTTTATCCGACTTGGAGTATTTCAATCTATGAATAATGTAATATGAGAAACGAAAACAGACAAGCAACAAAACTGTTCGGCTTATGGAGGACTTACAACGTGCACTTTTTATGTTTGTACATTTTATGTATGTGTGCCAGAATTTATCTTTCTCATTTTAACTTTATTCTTCCATTCAGTCACCTGCAGCTTTTAAGATTCTTTCATTTGTGAGCTTGAGGGTGGCCATGTCCAAGGAGTGAAGCTTGCCTTGGATAGAAGTACAGAAGCGACTCCGTGATTAGAAAGGGGGTACTTGCCTTCAGTTACCAAGACTTTTTGTTGCTAGAACTCCATGTCTCCTGCCTCAGTTGCTTGTCCAGATACTTGAACTCATGCCTTTTCCTACAAAGGACTTGGTTCAGGATGTTTGCCTAGACGTTGGACTTTACATCTCTGTCTTGTTTTTATTTTCTATATCCAAACATGGGAGTGAAGGTATCCCTTTGATATATTGATTTCTTTTCTGTTGGATAAATTCCCAGTAGTGAGATCACTGGATCATATAGTAGTTATATTTTTAGTGTTTTAAGAAATCTCCATACTGTTTTCCATAGTGGCTATCCTCATTTACATTCCCACCAAGACCTAACTCACTGCCTGTTATGAATTCTTGTACATAGTAGGTATTGAATAGATATATCTTAAATATTGGATATATTGCCTGATTCTCACTTCCATGATCCTTTTATGGCTTCTAAGACCCAAGCCCTTGATTTCTGACTTCTAACTTTGTACTGAACTCAAACTTCTGGTTAATTTCACAGGGCTAGTAAGCTCCTCTGCCTGGGTCTTTCCCTTCACCTGTAGCTTTGCTTCAGTTTCTTGGAGTTCTAGTTTCCTATTTTGTATAACAACTTGCTGACTTTCTGCAATGCTGACAGTCCAGTGCAGATAGTGTAACTAGAATGTTCACAGTAAGGGAGGAAGTTAACAAATCTGAGATCCACAATCCTGTTTACACTTTTATTTTGAAGGACAATTATGTCTTTGCTTAAGTAAGACCCTACGTATTGAGTGCAGATGTCAGAGCAAGAAAGTGTTGACTAAGACTGGGTCCCTGCTGTGAAGTGCAAGATGCATAAAATTCTAACATATATGCAGAAATTTAAACCCATCATTTACTGACAGGCTGTAATTACTTGAATGAAGTCAGGAGACTATTAAACATGCAATTATGGTTAACAATAAAATTGTAAACAGGACCCTAATTGATGAATTTTCAAACTGTACTTCCCACCTCTGTGGATCCTATGAGCTATAAAAAGAATGAGAAGAATAATTAATATTTATCAAGTACTTATATCGTGCTGAGCACTGTGTCAGGCACTTTACATATACTGTCTCATTTAATCCTTAGAACTTTGAGGTAAATACTATTATTATTCCCATTTTTGCAGAGGAAGAAACTGGGATTCACAGATGAAAAATATTGCCCAAAGCCACATAGGTTAGCAAACGGCAGATCTGTGACTCAAAGATAGGTTAGGCTGACCCTAGACCCCAAGCTCTTTACCATGATACTACATTGACCTAGACTATATAGTATATATGTAAAACCCACTTTTCAAGTGTGTCAGTCAGAATGTGCTAATAGAAAAGATGTAATACATTTAGATTAGAATAATTTGAAGAGGATCTATTCATAAAGAAACTATTTACAGAGGTGTGGGCATAAGGGATACTAGGTATAGCATAGTATAGCAAAAGCAGCTATTACTATTTCTAAGCTGAAGGGACAAGAAGAGGGAGCAGTTACTGGCACCAAAAAGGAGAGAGTCATGTAGGGGAGGCTGACTTGAGAAGAGCAATGTCTTTTGGATTAGGGGCATAGCCAGGCCAGAACAACCTTAGGATTAAATACCCTGACTTTATTTTCTCCCTCCCTCTGATCCCTTACTGGGCTCACAATTTGCCAAGTCCATTCAGAAGCCATAGAGAAAGAAGCCAACTGATAACGTCCATATAGGTGAGCTTCTCAGGCAGGAGCAAAGCAAAGGGTGGAGAGTGAAAATGGGCAAATGGAGGATATCCATCATACCATGCATTAATAAATATTCTCATTTACCAATGTGCTCTGTATAAGTTCAAGTAGCTTTTCACAATTTTTAGCTGAGTGGAAAATAAGAACCCTTCACAAAATGTGACTTCTCTTCCTTTCTAAATGGTTATAGCAAAGTTATCACTTAATGTCTCATGAGCACCTGATAATGCAGTCAGTATTTTCTTTATTCTGTTGAATTTAAGTCAGAGTTAACTTGACATTTACATTACTGTAAGTCTTCTCAGGACGATAGTTAAGTTATTTATAAATGTTTCTAAAGTTGTTCTGTAAGTTTTTATTTTTATCTCCCACTCCTCAAGACTTACCCATTTCTGTAAAAATACCCCAAACTGGAAAACTGGGGTCATCTTTGTCATATGGATCTTGTCATCTGTATTAGTCCATTTTCATACTGCTATAAAGAACTGCCTTAGACTGGGTAATTTATAAAGGTAAGAGGTTTAGTTGACTCACAGTTCAGCATGGCTGGGGATGCCTCAGGAAACTTGCAATCATGGTAGAAGGGAAGCAAGACATCTTCACAAGACTGCAGGAAGGAGAAATGCTGAGTGAAGGGGAAAGAGCCTCTTATAAAACCATCAGATCTTGTGAGAACTCACTATCATGCGAACAGCGTGGAGGAAACTGCCCCCAAGATTCAATTATCTCCACCTGGTCTCTCCCCTGGCATGTGGGGATTATGGAGATTACAATTCAAGATGAGATTTGGGTGGGGACACAAAGCCTAACCGTATCATCACCTAAAATCAAATCAGTCACTGATTATAGTTAATTCTTTCTGTAATTTCTGTTACAGCCCCAATTTCTCTCTCTCCTACTGTAACAACCCAAATATGAACCTTTATCACTTCACACCTAGGTTTTAGTGGTTTCTTAATAGCCACATTAATCTTCATAGATGGTAATTTTGATCATGAAACTCCACTCTCGAAAATTTCAATGGATCCCCAGTATATACAAGAACAGGGCCACACTCCTTAGCATGACATTTAAACTCCTCCACAAATCAGTTGTCACCTTTCTTTTGAAACTTGTCTTTCAATAGTTTTACCAGGCAACTCTGGTCCAGTGAAATCACTCAACTTCTTATGCCCTGAATTTGAAATATACATTTCCCTTTCAATGTGTTGGCTCAAGTTGTTCCTTTTTGAAATGGTCTCTTTCCTTCTTCTTTGATTATCTAAATTCCATCCTTCATTTGGGGCTCAGCTCAGCTCCTGTTTCCTTCAAGACTGCCTGTACTCAGTCCTCTGTGAGATCTTCTGCATGCCAGTAGCACTTACTATCTATTAATAGATATAGTAGTACCAGCACCTGTTTCCTAGGGTTGTAATAATAGTACTTTTCCCATGGGTTTGTTGTGAGACTTATATAAGTTAATATATGTAAATTTTTTAAGATTAATTCCTGGTATATAGTAAGATCTCAATAAATTTTAGCTATCAAAATTGTTTATCATTATGATTTCAACTCATTTGGCACTGAGCATTGTACTTTGTATTGTTATTTTGATTTGCATGTATATAGAATATTTCCCTAATTAGATTACCATCTCCTTGAGGGAAGGATGTGTTTTTTTTTAATTAATTGCTGTATTCTCTACAACTAGCATACAGCATGGCAGATAGTGGGTCTGAATAAATACTTATTGTGTGATAGAGAATAGTGATGATGATGATGCCTGCTTCCTTATTTTCTGCTTTTGGAAAATGGCTGCAATATATGTCAATTTATAAAATCATTGATTGCATTATGAAGCTGATAAGTACCTTAGAGATAGTTTAGTTCTACACCATCATTTTCTAGATGGTACAACTGAGGCTCAATGGGGAGGAAAGAACTTGCTGAAAGCCACAGAGTTGCCATTTAATGACAGAGTCATTGTTAGAACTCAGAGTTGTTTAGTGAACTGAACAAATATTTACTGAGCATCCACTATGTTTCAAGTACTATGCTAGGTGTTGGGTATAAATCTATGACCAGGACAAAATCCTTGCCTTCATGACACTATTTTTATTGATACATAATATGCATGTTGATGGGGTACATGTAACACTTTGTTACATGCATAGAATGTGTAATGATTAAGTCAGGGTATTTGGAGTATCTATCACCTCGAGTATTGATCATTTCTGTGTGTTAGGAATATTTCAGTCCTCTCTTCCAGCTATTTTGAAATATACAATATATTGTTGTTAACTGTAGTCACCCTACTCTGCTATTGAACATTAGAACTTATTTCTTCTATCTAGTTGTATGTTTGTACCCATTATTAACCAAACTCTCCTCATCCCCCTTCCACACCCTTCCAAACCTCTGATATCTATCATTTTACTCTACTTCCATGAGATTAACTTTTTTTAGCTCCCCTAAATAACTGAGAACATACAAAGTTTGTCTTTTACTCCTAGCTTATTTCACTTAATGATTTCCAGTTCCATCCCTGTTGCTGCAAATGACGTAATTTCATTCTTTTTGTGGCTGCATAGTATTCCATGGTATATATACCATATTTTCTTTATCCACTTAGATTGATATGGATCTTTACTATTGTTAATACTGCAATAAACATGGGAGTGCAGGTATCCCTTTGATATATTGATTTCTTTTCTGTTGGATAAATTCCCAGTAGTGAGATCACTGGATCATATAGTAGTTATATTTTTAGTGTTTTAAGAAATCTCCATACTGTTTTCCATAGTGGCTATCCTTATTTACATTCCCACCAAGACCATATAAGAGCTCCTTTATCAACGGGCTTCAAGATGGTTCCTTAGGCCAGGCATGGTGGCTCATGCCTCTAATTCCAGCACTTTGGGAGGCTGAGGTGGGAGGATCGCTTGAGTACAGGAGTTTGAGGGCAGCCTGGGCAATATAGTGAGATCCCCATCTCACAGAATTTTTTTAAAAAATAGCTGGTCATGGTAGTATGTGCCTGTGGTCCCAGCTACTTAGTAGGTTGAGGTGGGAAGATTGCTTGAGTCTGGAAAGTGGAGGCTGCAGTGAGCCTTGATCATACCACTACACTCCATCCTGGGTAACAGAGCAGGTCCCTACCTCAAAAAGAAGAAGATGGTTGACTAGAGGAATCTGGTATTCATCTCCTCCACAAAGAAGAACCAAAATAGTGAGTAGATAATCACATACGAATAGATCACCTAAGAGAGAATGCTAAAATTCAACACAGAAGTAATCTAAAGCAAGGAAGGAAATAAAAGTGAGGCAACCTGCTTGGCTGGGATGGGCTAGAAACCTGGAGAGGCTCCCCAGTGTGGGAAAAGTATAAGTGAGTGACCTATAGCAGTCTACGTTCCCACTATGGACCTCTGCAAACTTAGCCACAGGAGAGGCCCTCGACCCATATGGGTCCTGAGACTTATGTAGGGATCTGTCTGGAGACTGTGTGATGGCATTGCTCCAGAGAGGGAGCCCACACCAGGTCCCACACACCCACTGAGTCCTAAGCAACTACAGCAGGGTGCCATTTTGAGAGCCCATCCCCCACCAGACTGCACCCTGCCCTGTGGCCCAACAGCCCTGTATCTTCACATCCCTGGAGCCCCAGTGAAATTCCCTACATACAGCCAGGTGCTGCTTCTGGCTGCTGCTTCCAGAGTTCAGGCATAAGCCATGGGCAGCAACCCAGCTACCCCAGTGGCAGGGCTGCCATGCATTTAAAAGCACACTAAGGAAAAGCCACCTGGTTTATAGCCACCCCTTGGGGCTGAATTGCATACTCCCCAGGCACTTGTTTATGGCTGCTGCTACTGAAAGCAACACAGACTTCCCCAGAAGTAGGATCACAGTACAAACACTGATATCCCCACCAAAGCATTCCGCTAGGAACCTGGGAATCATTCTACTCTTGCCTACCACACCTGGTTCCCACATACACCACTAGGGGGCACTACTGGCCTGGTGCCACCACTCCCCACCCAGTGCCCAAGCCTGCCATCCAGGTCCCAGAAATTTCCCTGCCCTATCCACCACCACTGGCACCAGCAGCATACTCTAACCAAAGGCCTAAAGACAGGTGCACCAAAACTGAAGCTACCACCACAGCTGGAACCCACCCACATGTGCCACCTGTAGGCATAGGTACTGGACCATGCACTCCACTGCAGCTACTGCCGACACCAGTGCACACTGCTTGGAAGCCAGAGGGTTATCCTGCCACTGCCGTTGCCATTGCCTATGCCATTCCCACTGCTCAGTGACCCAAGGACTTGCCTGCTAACCTAGCCCACTGCTGGTATTCAAGCAACCTGCCTGGAGGCTCAAGAATTCGCTAGCCTGGACCTTCTAACACTGATTCCAGTGTATGCCACCCTGGGTCACAAGGACAGGCACACTTGGTCTGATGCTTTCACTACTGGAGCCCAAGGAGTGACTCACCTGACATCCCCATCCCCCACAAAATTTAGCCACAGCCTCCACTAACAGCTGCACCCTAAACCACTGAAGAAATTACATATACTACTGATGCTGCTTACAGGTGAAAAAATAATATGTAGACTACACTATTGCACACACTCAGAATCAAAGGTAAATTGCCCTACTCAATCAACACCATAGATATATATTTATGAAAAAGCTCTCTCCTATGAAAGCAAATTCAAAAAGTTGGAACAAATAACTTATATGACATGTGTAGATACCAATGGAAGAATACAAGAAACATGAAAATGAGAAGAAATAAGACACCTTCAAAGGAACACAAAAATTATCTAGCAACACATCCCAATCAAATATAAATTTATGAAATTCTAAAGAAGAATTTAAAATAATTATATTAGGAAAGCTCAGTGAGGTACAAGAGAAACAAGAAAACACAAAGAAATCAGAAAAACAATTCAGGATATGAATGAGAAATTTACTGAAGAGGTAGATATCATAAAAAGAACCAAATAAAAACTCTAGAATTAAATGATTGAATGAAATACAAAACACATTCAAAAGCTTCAACAATAGACTAGATCAAGCAGAATAAATAATTTCTAAACTTGAAGACAAATCTTTTGTACTAACCCAGTCAGACAAAAATAAAGAATAAAAAAGAATATGCAAATCCTATTTAGCATATAGAAAACCACAAAGCAACCAAATATCCAAATTTTCAGTGTTCCAGAAGGCAACAGAAAATGAAAGTGATAGAAAACGATTTAACAAAACAATAGCTGAAAACTTCCCAAGTCTAGCAGAAGATTTAGACATCCAGATACAAGAAGCTCAGAAATACCCCAAAATATACAATTCAAAAAAGTTTTCTTCTTGGCACATTATAGTCAAACTGTCAAAAGTCAAAGACAAAGAGAATTTTAAAAGCAGGAAGAGAAAACTGTATAGTCATTGATAAGGGAACACCAATCAGACTAACAGTGGATTTCTCAGTAGAATCCTTACAGACCAGGAGAGAATGGCATAATATATTCAAAATATTCAAAGAAAAACAACCCTGCTAGTCAAAAATACTATGCCAAAAATACTAAAGCAAAGTTATCCTTTATAAATGAAGGAGACTTAAAATATTTCCCAGACAAGCAAAAGCTGAGGGAATCAATCACTGCTACACCAGCCCTACAAGAGATGCTTAAGGAAGTCCTACATGTGAAAGTGAAAGAATGATTATCTACCATCATAAAAAAATGAAATTATCAAACACACTGGTAAAGCAAACACACAAGGAAGAGAAACGAATCAAATATTAACATTATAGAAAACCATCAAACCACAATGATAAACAATAAGAGAGAAAAGAACAAAGAATATACAAACCACCAGGGATTTATTAATAAAATGACAGAAATAAGCCCTCCCATATCAATAATAACCTTGAAGGTAAATGGATTGACTTTTCCACCTAAAAGAGATAAACTGGCTGAATATATATTAATAAAAAAACATGAACCAGCCATATCATATGTGTAAGAACCTCATCTCACTTGTAAAGACATATATAGATGCAAAATAAAGGGATGGAAAAAGATAATCCATATAAGTGGATACCAAAATGAGCAGGAATAGCTACACTTATAGGAGATAAAACAGACTTTAAGACAAAATAGTAAAAAGAGACAAGGTCATTATATAATGATAAAGGTATCAATTCAGCAAGAGGATATAGCAATTCTGAACATATAGGCACCCAACACTGGAGCACCTAGATATAGGAAGCAAATATTATTAGATCTAAAAGGAGAGAAAGACTCCAATACAATGATAGTGGGGGACTTCAACATCCCACTGTCAACATTAGACAGATCATCTAGACAGAAAATTAACAGAGAAACTTTGAATTTAATGCACTTTGGAGAAATGGACCTAACAGACATGAACAGAACACTTCATCCAACCACAGAGAATGCACTTTCTTCTCATCAGCACATGGAACATTGTCCAGGATGGAGCACAGTTTAGGATACAAAACAAGCATTAACAAATTAAAAAGTATCAAAATCATATCAAGAATCCTATGAGACCACAATGGAATAAAACTATAAATTAATAAGAACGACTTTGGGGATTCTACAAATACATGGAAATTAAACAACAACATGCTCTTGAATGACCATTGGGTGAAGGGAGAAATTAAAGAAAAACTCAAAAAATTTCTTGAAACAAAAATCAAAACACAGCATACCCAAACCTGTGGGATACAGCAAAATTATGCTAAGAGGGGAGTTTATAGCAATGAACACCTACATCTAAAAATTAAAAACATTTCAAGTAAACTATTTGACAGTGAACTTCAAGGAAATAGAAAAGCAAAAACAAACCAAATGCCAAATTGGTAGAAGAAAAAAATACTAAAGATTAGAGCAGAACTAAAACAAACAAACAAACAAACAAAAAAACAGAATAAAAACCAATACAAAGGATCAATAAAATGAAGATTAGTTTTTTGAAAAGATTAACAAAATTCATAAAAAGATACTAATCAAGAAAAAAGAGAGAAGACCCAAATAAATCAGAAATGAAAAAAGAAACATTACAATTGGTACCACAGAAATACAAAAGATCATGAGAAAATTATGAACAGTAATATTTTAACAAACTGGAAAATGCACAGAAAATGGATAAATTCCTCAACAATTACAACCTATCAAGATTAAATCAGGAATAAATACAAGACCTGAAGAGATCGATAATGAGTAATGAGATTAAATCTATAATAAAAAGTCTCCCAATGAAGAAAATCCAGGACCAGAGGGCTTCACCGCTGAGTTCTACCAAACGTAATAAAAAGGAACTAACGCCAATTCTCCTCAAGATATTCCAAGAATTTGAAGAGGAGTTAATTTTTTCTAACTCACTTTACAAGGCCAGCATTACCCTGATATCAAAACAAGACAAGGGTGCAACAACAACAAAACAATAAAACTACAAATATCCCTGATGAACATAGATACCAAAATCCTCAACAACGTACTAGCCAACCTAATCCAACAATACATAAAAAAGATAACACACCATGATCAAGTGAGATTTATCCCAGGGTTGTAAGAAAGTTTTAACATATGCAATTCAATAAACATGATACATCACACAAAGAGAATGAAGGACAAAAAACATGAAAAACGCAATAGATGCAGAAAAAACATTTGATGAAATTCAACATACTTTCATGATAAAAACTGTTAACAAACAAGGCATAGACCTCAAAATAATAAAGGTCACATATGGTAAACATACAACTGACATCATACTGAATGGAGAAAAGCTGAAACCCTTTCCTCTAAGACAAGGATACCTGCTTTCACCACTCCTATTGAAGAGAGTACTGGAAGCCCTGGCCCAAGGAATCAGTCAAGAGAAATAAATAAAAGGCATCCAAATTGGAAAAGAGGAGGTCAAGTTTTCCCTTTTTGCAGATAACATGATCTTATATCTAGAAAAACCTAAAGACTCCATCAAAAAAGTCTTAAATCTAATAAATTCAGTGAAATATCAGGATACAAAATCAACCTAAAAAACCAGTAGTGTTTCCATATACCAATAATGAACTAGCTGAGAAAGAAATCAGGAGGACAATCCCATTTACAATACGTACAAAAAAAAAAAAAAAAAGAAATTCCTAGGAATAAATTTACCAAAGAGGTGAATAACTTCTTTAAGGAAAACTATAAACCATTGATGAAAGAAAGTAAGAGGACATAAACAACTAGAAATACATCCCATGTTCATGGATTGGAAGAATTAACATTAAGATGACCATATTAACCAAAACCTACAGATTCAATGCAATCTCCATTGAAATACAAATGTCATTTTTTTTACAAAACTATAAAAGACAATCCTAAAATTCTTACTGAATCAAAACTGCCTAAATAGACAAAGCAATCTTGAGCAAGAAGACAAAGCTAGAGGCATCACAACACATAAGTTCAAAATATATTATAAGGTTATAGTAACCCAAAATGCATGATATTGTTATAAAAACAGACACATAGATCAATAGAATATAATAGAGAACCTAGAAATAAATTTATGTATGTACAGCTGAATTGATTTTCAAAAAAGGTGCCAGGAACTTACATTGGGAAAAGAACACCCTCCACAATAAATGGTGCTGGGAAAATTGGATACCTATATGTGGGAGAAAGAAATTGGACCTCTTACCATATACAAAATCGACTGACAATAAATCAAATACTTAAATGTAAGACCCCAAACCATAAAAGTACTAGGAGAAGCCATAGGGGAAACACTTTGGGACATTGGTCTAGGAAAGGATTTTATGGCTAAGACAGTAAAACACAGGGAACAAGACAAAAATAGACAAATCTGACTATATTAAACTAAAAAGCTTCTGCACAGCAAAGGAAACAACAAATTGAAAAGACAGCCTGTAGAATAGGAGAAAATATTTGCAAGCTATTCATCTGGCAAGGGACTTATATCCAGAATATATGAGGAACTCAAACAACTGAACAGTAAAGAAACATAACCCCATTATAAAGTAGGCAAAAACATGAATAGATATTTCTCAAAATAAGACATACAAATGGCCAACTAGTATATTAAAAATGCCCAACAACACTAATCATCAGGGAAATACAAATCAAAAGCCCAGTGCAATGAGATATCATCCTGCTGCAATTAGAATGGCTGTTATTAAAAAGACAAAAAATAACAGATCCTGGCAAGGATGTGGAGAAAAGGGAACTCTTATAACACTGTTGGTGGAAATTTAAGTTAGTATAGCCACTGTGGAAAACAGTATGGAGGTTTCTCGAAAAACAAAAAATATAACTACTATATGCTCCAGCAATCTTACTATTGGGTATTTATCCAAAGTAAAATAAATCAGTATATCAAAAAGATATCTGCACTTCCATGCTTATTGCAGAACTATTCATAATAGCCAAGATATGGAATCAACCTATGTGTTCATCAGTGGATGAATGGATAAAAGAAATGTGGTATATATACACAATGGTTGTATTAGTCCGTTTCCACACTGCTGCTAAAGACATACCCGAGACTGGGAAATTTCCCCCCCCCCAAAAAAAAGAGAGAGAGAGAGAGATTTAATGTATTTACAGTTCCACATGGCTGGAGAAACCTCACAATCAAGGCAGAAGGTGAAAGGCATGTCTCACGTGGTGGCAGACAAGAGAAAAGAGCTTGTGCATGGAAACTCCCCTTTTTAAAAACCATCAGATTTTGTGAGCTTGGCTCACCACTACAAGAGCACCATGGGAAAGACCCGCCCCCATGATCCAACCACCTCCCACCATGTCCGTTCCATGTCATGTGCGAATTGTGGGAGTTACAATTCAAGATGAGATTTGGGTGGGGACACAGCCAGACCACATCATTCCACGCCTGGCCCCTCTCAAATCTCATGTCCTCACATTTCAAAACCAACCATGCCTTCCCAACAGTCCCCCAAAGTCTTAACTCATTTCAGCATTAACTAAAAAATCCACAGTACAAAGTCTCATCTGAGACAAACCAAGTCCCTTCTGCCTATGTGCCTGTAAAATCAAAAGGAAGTTAGTTACTTCCTAGACACACTGGGGGTACAGGAATTGGGTAAATGTAGCTGTTCCAAATGGGTGGAATTGGCCAAAACAAAGGAGCTATAGGCCCAATGCGAGTCCAAAATCCAGCAGGGCAGTCAAATCTTAAAGCTCCAAAATGATCTCCTTTGACTCCATGTCTCATATCCAGGTCATGCTGATGCAAGAAGTGGGTTCCCATGGCCTTGGGCAGCTCCACCCCTGTGGCTTTGCAGGGTATAGCCCCCCTTCTGGCTGCTTTCATGGGCTGGCATTGAGTATCTGTGGCTTTTCCAGGTGCATGGCACAAGCTATTGGTGGATCTACCATTCTGGGGTCTGGAAGACAGTGGCCCTTTTCTCACAGTTCCACAAGGTGGTGCCACAGTAGGGACTCTGTGTGGGGGCTCTGACCCCACATTTCCCTTCCACACTGCCCTTGCAGAGGTTCTCCATTGGAACCCCACGCCTGCAGCAAACTTCTGCCTGGACATCCAGGTATTTCCATACATCTTCTGAAATCTAGGCAGAGGTTCCCAAACCCCAATTCTTGACTTCTGTTCACTGGCAGGCTCAACACTACATGGAAGCTGTCAAGGCTTGAGGCTTGCACCCTCTGAAGCCACAACTTGAGCTCTACAATAGCCCCTTTCAGCCATGGCTGGAGAGGCTAGGATGCAGGGCACCAAGCCTCTAGGCTGCACACATCATGGGGACCCTGGGCCCGGCCCACGAAACCACTTTTTCCTCCTAGGCCTCCAGGCCTGTGGTGGGAGGGGCTGTCGTGAAGACCTCTGACACACCATTTACCCCATTGTCTTGGGGATTAACATTCAGCTCCTCATTACTTATGCAAATTTCTGCAGCCAGCTTGAGTTTCTCCTCAGAAAATGGGATTTTCTTTTCTATCACATTGTCAGGCTGCAAATTTTCTGAACTTTTATACTCTGTTTCCCTTATAAAATGGAATGCCTTTAACAGCACCCAGGTCATATCTTGAATGCTTTGCTGCTTAGAATTTTCTTCTGCCAGATACCCTAAATTATCTCCCTCAAGTTCAGAGTTCCACAAATCTCTAAGGCAGGGGCAAAATGCCACCAGTCTCTTTGCTAAAACATAACAAGAGTCACCTTTGCTCCAGTTCCCAACAAGTTCCTCATTTCTATCTGAGGCCACCTCAGCCTGAACTTTATTGTCCATGTCACTGTCAGCATTTTGGTCAAAGCCATTCAACAAGTCTCTAGGAAGTGCCAAACTTTCCCACACTTTCCTTTCTTCTTCTGAGCCCTCCAAATTGTTCCAACCCCTCCCTGTTACCCACTTCCAAAGTTGCTTCCACATTTTTGGGTATCTTTTCAGCAGTGCCCCACTCTACTGGTACCAATTTACTGTATTACTCTGTTTCCATGCTGCTGATAAAGACATACCTGAGACTGGGAAATTTACAAAAGAAAGTGGTTTAATGGAGTTACAGTTTCACATGGCTGGGGAAGCCTCACAATCATGGTGGGAGGTGAAAGGCACATCTCACATGGTGGCAGACAAGGGAAGAGAGGTTGTGCAGGGAAACTCCCCCTTTTTAAAACCATCAGATCTCATGAGATCCACTCACCACCACAAGAACAGCACAGGAAAGACGCACCCCTGTGATCCAACCACTTCCCACCACATCCCTGCCATGACACATGGGAACTGTGGGAGTTACAATTCAAGATGAGATTTGGGTGGGGACACAGCCAAACCACATCAATGGAATACTATTTGGCCATTAAAAAGAATGAAATAATGCCATTTCCAGCAACATAGATAAAACTGGAGGTCATTATGTTACATGGAGTAAGCCAGGCACAGGGAGACACGTATTGCATGTTCTCACTCATATGTGGTAGCTAAAATTGTTGCTCAAATGGAGGTAGAGAGTAGGGTGGTAGAAACTAGAAGCTGGAAGGATGTGCATATATTTGGTGGGGAATGAGATGAGGTTGGTTAATGGGTATAAACATACAGTTAGATGGAATAAGTTCTAATGTTTGATAGCAGAGCAGGGGGACTACAGTTAACAGTATATTGTGTATTTCAAAATAGCTAGCAAAGAGGACTTGAAACATTTCCAACACATAGAAATTATCAATACTTGAGGTGATGGATACCCTAAATGCCCTGACTGGATCACTACATATTCTATACATGTAACAAAATATCAAATATACCCCATATGTACAAATATTATGTGTCAATAAAAGTAATTACTCTTTCTCTGCATTCTTGCAGACTTCTTTTTTTCTGTCTTTTTAATAGCCATTCTTACTGGTGTAAGATGATATCTCATTTTGGTTTTGATTTGCATTTCTCTGATGATTAGACATGTTCAGCATTTTTTTTTTTTTGAGACAGGATCTCGTTCTGTTGCTCAGGTTGGAGTGCAGTGGCATGATCTTGGCTCACGGTAGCCTTCATCTCTCTGGCTCAAGTGATCCTCCCTCATCAGCCTCTTGAGTAGCTGGGACTACAGGCACGTGCCACCACACTGGGCTAACTTTTTTAACTTTTAAGTTCAGGTGTAAAAGTGCAGGCTTGTTATATATGTAAATTTGTGTCACGGGGTTTTTTTGTACAGATTATTTCATCACCCAGGTATTAAGCTGGTGCCTATTAGTTATGCTTCCTGATCCTCTCCTTCCTCTCACCCTTCACCCTCAGATAGGCCCCAGTGTCTGTTGTTTCCCTCTATGTGTCCATGTGTTTTCATCATTTAGCTCCCACTTATCAGTGAGAACATATGGTATTTAGTTTTCTGTTCCTGCATTAGTCTGCTAAGGATAATGGCCTCCACCTCTATCTATGTTCCTGAAAAAAGATATAATCTCATTCTTTTCATGGCTGCATAGTATTCCATGGTGTAAATGTACCACATTTTCTTTATCCAGTCTATCATTGGTGGGCATTTAGGTTGATTCCATGTCTTTGCTATTGAGAATAGTGCTACAACAAACATATGCATGCATGTGTCTTTATGATAGAATAATTTATATTCCTTTTCCTTTGGTTTATACCCAGGAATGGGATTGCTGGGTCAAACAGTAGTTCTGTTTTTAGGTCTTTGGGGAATTGCCACAATGTCTTCCACAATGGTTGAACCAATTTACACTCCCACCAACAGTGTACAAGCATTCCCTTTTCTCTGCAACCTTGACAGCATCTGTTATTTTTTGACTTCTTAGAAATAGCCATTCTGGCTGGTGTGAGATGGTATCTTGTTGTGGTTTTGATGTGCATTTCTCTAATGATAAGTCATATTGAACTTTTTTCATATGCTTGTTGGTTGCATGTATATATTCTTTTGAAAACTGTCTGTTATTGTCCTTTGCCAAGTTTTTAATGGGGTTCGTTGTTTTTTCTTGTAAATTTGTTTAAGTGCCTTATAGATGTTGGATATTAGACCTTTGTCAGAATCATAGTTTGCAAAAATTGGCTCCCTTTCTGTAGGTTGTCTGTTCACTCTGTTGATAGTTTCTTTTGCTATGCAGAAGCTCTAAAGTTTAATTATATCCCATTGAACAATTTTGGCTTTTGTTGCAATTGCTTTTGGCATCTTTGCCATGAAATCTTTGCCTGTTCCTATGCCCATAATGGCATTGCCTAGGTTGTCTTCCAGAGTTTTTATAGTTTTGGGTTTTAAATTTAAGTCTGTAATTCACCTTGAGTTGATTTTTATATATTGTGTGAGGAGGGGGTCCAGTTTCAATCTTCTGCATATGGCTAGCCAGTTATCCCAGCACCATTTGTGGAATTGGGAGTTCTTTCCCCATTGCTTGTTTTTATCAGTTTTGTTAAATATCAGATGGTTGTGGGTGTGTGGCCTTATTTCTGGGCTCTCCATTCTGTTCCATTGGTCTATGTGTCTTTGTACCAGCACCATGCTGTTTTGGTTACTGTAGCCCTATAGTGCCATTTGAAGTTGGGTAGCCTGATGCCTCCAGATTTGTTCTTTTTGCTTAGAATTGCCATGGCTAGTCTGGCTCTTTTTTTGGTTCCAGATGAATTTAAATTTTTTTTTTTTATAGTTCTGTGAAGAATGTTACTGTTAGTTTCATAGAGATAGCATTGTATCTATAAATTGCTTTCAGTGGTATGGCCATTATAATGATATTGATTCTTCCTATCCATGAACATGGACTGTTTTTCTATTTGTTTGTGTCATGTCTGATTTCTTTGAGCAGTGTTTTGTAATTCTCATTGTAGAGATCTTTCACCCCCCTGCTTAGCTGTATTCCTATGCATTTTATTCTTTTTCGTGGCAATTGTGAATGGAAGTTCATTCCTGATTTGGCTCTCGGCTTGACTGTTGTTGTTGTATAAGAATGCCAGTTATTTTTATACATTGATTTTTGTCTCTTGAGACTTTGCTGAAGTTATCAGCTGAGGTAGCTTTTGGGATGAAACTACAGGGTTTTCTAGATATAGAATCATGTTGTCTACAAACAGGGATGGTATGACTTCCTCTCTGCCTATATGGATGCCCTTTATTTCTTTCTCTTGCTTGATTGCTTTGGCCAGGACTTGCAGTACACTGTTGAATAGGGATGTTGAGAGAGGGCATCCTTGTCTTCTGCCAGTTTTCAAGGGGAATGCTTCTAGCTTTTGCCCATTTAGTATGGTGTTGGCTGTGGGTTTGTCATAGATAGCTCTCATTATTTTGAGGTATGTTCTTTCAATACCTAATTTAAGAATTTTCGTCTGGGTGTAGTGGCTCATGCCTGTAATCCCAGCACTTTGGGAGGCCAAGGCAGGTGGATTGCCTGAGGTCAGGAGTTCAAGACCAGCCTGGCCCAACATGGTGAAACCCTGTCTGTACTAAAAATACAAAAAATTAGCTGGGTGTGGTGATGGGCACCTGTAATCCCAGCTACTTGGGAGGCTGAGGCAGGGGCATCGCTTGAACTCGGAAGGCGGAGGTTGCAGTGAGCCAAGATCGTGCCACTGCACTCCAGCCTGGGTGACACAGTGAGATTCCATCTCAAGAAAAAAAAAAAAAAGAGAGAGAGAATTTTCAACATGAAAATGTGCTAAATTTTATTGAAAGCCTTTTCTGCATCTATTGAGATAATAACGTGAGTTTTGTCTTTAGTTCTGTTTATCTGATGAGTCGTATTTATTGAATTGTGTATGTTGAACCAACCTTTTATCACAGGGATAAAACCTGCTTGATTTTGCATACTGGGCCAATGTTTTTATTTTTTGTAGAGATGAGGTCTCACTATGTTGTCCAGGCTGGTCTCGAGCATTTTTAAACATACGTTTTGACCATTTGTATGTCTTTCTTACATTAATTTTTTATTTTTAATTTTTGTGGGTACATAGTTGGTATATATATACTTGTGGGTTAGCTGAGATATTTTGATACAGGCATGCAATGTGTAATATAATAATCACATCAGGGTAAATGGGGTATCCATCACATCAACCATTTATCCTTTGTTTTAAAATCCAATTATACTCTTTTACTGTTTTTTTCTTTGAGAAGGAGTCTCCCTCTGTCACCCAGGCTTGAGTGCAGTGGTGTGGTCTCAGCTCACTGCAACCTCTGCCTCCTGGGTTCAAGCGATTCTCCTGCCTCAACCTCCAGAGTAGCTGGGACAACAGGCACACACCAGCATGCCTGGCTAATTTTTTCATATTTTTAGTAGAGATAGGGTTTCATCATGTTGGCCAGGCTGGTCTCAAACTCCTAACCTCAGATGATCTGCCCACCTCGGCCTCCCAAAGTGTTGGGATTACAGGAGTGAGCCACCGCACCTGGCCAATTATATTCTTTTACTTATTTTAAAATGTACAATTAAATTATTTTTTACTATAGTCACCTTGTTGTGCTAGCAAATACTAGGTCTTATTTAGTCTTTCCAACAATTTTTTTTTTTACTCATTAACAATCCCCACTTCCCTTCCCAGCCTCTGGTTACCATTCTTCTAGTCTCTATTTCCATAAGTTCAATTGTTTTTATTTTTAGATCCCACAAATAAGTGAGAACACGCAATATTTGTCATTCTGTTCCAGGCTTATTTCACTTACCATAATGACCTCCAATTCCACCTGTGTTGTTGCAAGTGACAGAATCTCATTCCTTTTTTATGGCTGAATAGTACTCCATTGTGTATATGTACCACATTTTCTTTATCCATTCATCTGTTGATGGATGCTTAGGTTGTTTCCAAATATTAGCTATTGTAAATTGTGCTGCAGTAAACATGGCAGTGCAGATATCTCTTCAATATACTGATTTCCTTTCTTTCTGGTATATACGTAGGAGTGAGATTGGTGCATTTTACGGTAGCTCTACTTTTAGTTTTTTGAGATACCTCCAAACTATTCTCCATAATGGTTGTACTAATTTACATTCCCACCAACAGGGTGTGAGGGTTTCCTTTTTTCCACATCCTCGCTGGCATTTGTTATTGCCTGTCCTTTGGATATAAGCCATTTTAACTAGGGTGAGATGATATCTCATTGTAGTTTTGATTTGCATTTCTCTAATGATCTTTGATGCTGAGCACCTTTTCATATACCTGTTTGCCATTTGTATGTCTTCTTTTCAGAAATGTCTATTCAGATATTTAGCCCATTTTTAGTTTTTAAAATTATTTCAATAGATTTTGGGGAACAGGTGGTGTTTGGTTACATGGGTAAGTTATTTAGTGGTGATTTCTGAGATTTTGGTGCACCCATCACCTGAGCAGTGTACACCATACCCAATGTGTTGTCTTTTATCTCTCATCCCTCTCCCATCCTCCCCTGCCCCGAGTCCCCAAAGTCCATTGTATCAGTCTTATGCCTTTGTATCCTCATAGCTTAGTGCCCCCTTGTAAGTGAGAACATACAATGTTTGGTTTTCCATTCCTGAGTGACTTCACTTAAAATAATGATCTCCAACTCCACCCTGGTTGCTGCATCCATTATTTTGTTCATTTTTCTGGCTGAGTAGTATTCCACAATGTGTGTGTGTGTGTGTGTGTGTGTGTGTATAATTGCCTTTATTCCCTCATTGGTGGATGGACATTTAGGCTGGTTCCATATATATATATATAGTTTTTGAGACGGAGTTTCACTCTTGTTGCCCAGGTTGGAGTGCAATGGTGCAATCTCGGCTCACTGCAACCTCCGCCTCCCGGCTTCAAGCAATGCTCCTGCTTCAGCCTCCCAAGTAGCTGGGATTACAGGCATGTGCCACCACACCTGGCTAATTTTGCATTTTTAGTAGAGATGGGGTTTCTCCATGTTGGTCAGGCTGGTCTTGAACTCCCGACCTCAGGTGATCTGCCCACCTTGGCCTCCCAAAGTGCTGGGATTACAGGTGTGAGCCACTGTGCCAGGCTGGTTCCATATTTTTGCAATTGTGAACCTTGCTGCCATAAACATGCATGTGCAAGTGTCTTTTTCACATGACGACTTCTTTTCCTCTGGGTAGATACCCAGTAGTGGGATTGCTGGATCAAATGGTACTTCTACTTTTAGTTCTTTAAGGAATCTCCATACTGTTTTCCATAGTGGTTATATTGGTTTACATTCCTACCAGCAGTGTAAAAGTGTTCCCTTTTCACCACATCCATACCAGCATCTATTTTTTCTTATTGTTAAATTATGGTCATTCTTGCAGGAGTAAGATGCTATCAAATTGTGGTTTTGATTTGCATGTCCCTGATAATTATTGATGTTGTGCATTTTTCCATATGCTTGTTGGCCATTTATATATCTTCTTTTGATAATTATCTACTTATGTATGTCCTTAGCTGACTTTTTGATAAGATTAGTTTTTTCTTCCTGATTTGTTTGGGTTCCTTGTAAATTCTGGGTACTAGTCCTTTGTCAGATGCATAGTTTACAAAAATTTTCTCCCACTCTGTGGGTTGTCTGTTTACTCTGCTGATTGTTTCTTTTGCTGTGCAGAAGCTTTTTAGTTTATGTCCCATCTAGTTATCTTTGTTTTTGTTGCATTTGCTTTTGGGTTCTTGGTCATGAACTCTTTGCCTAAGCCAATGTCTAGAATTTTCCTGATGTTATCTTCCAGAACTTTTATGGTTTCAGGTCTTAAATTTAAGTCTTTGATCCATCTTGAGTTGATTTTGTACAAGGTGAGAAATGAGGATCCAGTTTCATTCTTCTCTTCCACCTGCTTTCTCCATGTGACATGTCTGCTACCCTTTCACCTTCTGCCATGATTGAAAGCTCCCTGAGGCCTCCCCAGGGACCTTTCTATCCCAGGGAACCAATAGGATAAATATGTACATAAATAAAATAAGGATTTGTCTCATGTGATTATGGTGTAAATTCTAGTCTGAAAGCCAGGAGGCTGGAGACCTAGGAAGAGGTAATGTTTCAGTTTAAGTCAGAAGGCTGGAAAAAACTAATTTCCCACATTAAAGGCAGTCAGACAAGAGGAAGAGGAATCCTCTCTTACTTACAGAAGGATCAGCCTTTTTGTTCTAGTCAGGCTTTCAACTGATTGGATGTGGTCACCCACATTGGGGAGGGCCATCTGCTCTACTTGCTCTACCAATTCTAATGTTATTCTCATCCAGAAACACTTTCAGACATACCCAGAATAATGCTTGACCAAATATCTGGGTACATAATGTCCCAATCAGATGGAAACAAAATTAACCATTGCAGGGACTGTTTTCATTAGTTAAACCTTTGTTTATCCCTTTGTGCTGTTGCAAAATGATATCTTTATCTTGAAACTAAAGTGTAATTGTAGCACTGAGGTGCTGGTAGACTTCCAATGTCTGGAACTTTCTAGGTCTGCATGTAGCATGCCCCAAGCCACATTCTATGCCCTGGGAAACCTCACTGTACCCTATATTCTAAAGTGGTTTTAGAGATTTAGTTTTATGAAAATAATTTTATACCAACCAATTTTGCTAATTAAAGCAATTCTTAAAAAAGAGAAGCTTGTCAACAAATGCATGCACATTGAAACATTTCTGAAATGCAATAGAACAACTGGCTTCAAAAGACAAGGATTTTAGAAATCTTCATTTCCTTATGATGTTTGCTTAGAGGGAGGCATAGCTCGAGCTGCTTGCTCATTCCCCTTGATCAATGAGGATTTCTACTTGTTAAGTAAGGGAAATTACTAATTGTATTTATTTTCTTGTATGATGCTATGTCAAAGCAGAGTGAGGTTGAAAGACAAACTATCTAGGGGCATTTGTCCTTTTAATTTTTCCCCCTAAATCCTTTTATTAACTCTGGTTCTGAACCTATTCTGTTTTCCAGAAGATGTGCAGGTAGGATAAATGAGAAATATACTAGGCAAAGGTCAATGTGGGTGGAGGGGATGAGAGTCCTGCTCAGAAATGCTCTGCTTAGTCTCCTCTGGAGTATGGCAGATGGGGAGGGGCACCATTGTTGCTGAGGTGCAGTCAGAGACCCATAGCTGTACGGGGAGCAGGAGGAGGCAGGGTTAATACCAGAAAAGATAATTAGTCACAGCCTGTGATCTTCCAACCTCACAGTCCCTTGTAGACTGCTTCTCACATATTAAATGTGTATCTGTGGTGTATGGGTGGCTGGGGATAGAGTAAAAGAGGCCCCATACAATGCAATGTGTTTGGCCCTAGCTGGCCAAGAGGGTAGCTCTTTGGAGGTTTTCTTAAAAATCAGGGAAGGGGAGAGATGTTTATAGAATGGCAAGTAGAGATAGTAAGCCCTGTCAGGGAAGCCAAAGTCAGAACAAAGGGGAGACCTTGAACTCTCAGAAATGCTCTGGGTGCCTTTCATTTGACACAACGAACCGTTCCCCAAAAAGGCTTGTGCCCATCTCTTGCTCCTGTACCTTCAATTTAAAGGCTATTTGGTTGGCTTGTTATACACTGGAAGCCCACAGGGCCAGGAGAGACAAAAATAACGCTGGAAGTGTCAGCACAGCAGATCCTACAAAGTGGAGTCGTTTGAACAACAAAAAGCAAAGAAAACAATAGGAGACCAATTCCAAGGAATGGGGCAGAACAGAAGAGCCCTGTAATATCGGAAGAGAGATGCAGGAAACGGCATATAAAGCAACTGTGATTTCTCTAAAAGGGGGCTTTTGCTTTATTTTTCATCTCTCAAAAGGTGTCAACTTAAGAAAACTTCCCAGCTCCTGTGGGCTGCTTGCTCTCAAAGGGAAATGAATTATTTAGAAGTGTGATGAATAGTTCATCAAACCTTCCTCCAACAGGGTTGCTGCTTAGGCTCAGAGCAATTGGCCAGGAGCAGGAGCAGGGCAGGCCCTTTCCTCAGTGGTTCTTTCTTCCCCTCTGGAGGGGGCCCTGAGTTGGGAGGGTGAGGATGACTGCCCAGGGTGGATCTTTCATCCCAGATGAGAACAGAGGCAGACACGAAAACCGCGGTAATTCCCAGGACAGGCCTGCAGGAGGAGCCAGTGCCCTTCAGTGGAACAAGCTATCTTAGGAAGGGAGGGCTCTTACCTAGGAAGGCTCCAAGGAGCCTCAGATTCCGCCCTAAATTCCAATCTCCCATCCGGTGGAGCAGGCTGCAGGTGCTCCCAGGCCATTTCATCCTCTGCTTTCATTATTGCAGACCCTGGAGGGTTGGGGATCTGTACAAGAGAAGGTTGTGTAGCAGAAGGAGAAGTGTGGTGCAACATGCAGCCACAAAGCTATGCTTCCAAGCCAGCCTCTGAACAGCCTTGCTTTCCCCTGCAATGTTCCCTTTCTCTTTCACCCCTTCCTCTCACACATACCACCCACCCATTCAGGTCCACACCCCTACACATTTAGTGGAAATGGTCAAAGGTTTAGGCCCAGCCTTATAAAAACAGATTCCAGACTGAAGAGGCTGTATCTTTTTAAAGGCAAAGAACGCATATGATTAGAGTTTGTAAAATCACTGACAACTGGAGGAAGACAGACAAAAACTATTCCTGGCCTCAGCCTGATCAGTAGATGAGGTGAGAGGCAATAGATATAGTGCCTCTCTTTAGTCTGTCAAATATGGGCACAAATCAGGGCTTTGCTCCTAAGCTGTTTGACCTTAGACCAGGGACTCCCAACCTCTGGGCTGCAACTGTGCTGGTCCAGACCGTGGCCTGTTAGGAACCAGGCTGCACAGCAGGAGGTGAGCTGTGGGCCAGTGAGTATTATCACCTGAGCTCTGTCTCCTGTCAGATCAGCGGTGGCATTAGATTCTCGTAGGACCAGGAGCTCAAACCCTACTGTGAACTGCGCATGCGAGAGATCTAGGTCGTGTGCTCCTTATGAGAATCTAACTAATGCCTGATGATCTGAGGAGGAACAGATTCATCCTGAAACCATCTCCCCTCCCCAACTGCTGTCCATGGAAAAACTGCCTTCTGGTACCCAAAAAGTTGGGCACTGCCGCTTTAGACCATTCACATAACCTCTCTGAGCCTCAATTTCCCTGTCTGTAAATTGGAAATGGTAATATACATTTCAGAAGGATATTGGGAGGATTAAATGAGCTAACTTTTGTAAAGTTCTTGGTCTATAGTAAGCATTTGATAAATGCCAACTATTATTCTTGCTTTTTATCTTATCATCATATTTCCACATTTGTCATAGATCATATGGGGAACTGGGCAGAAGAATTTGAATGAGTCTGGGAAAATCAGCTCCTTACTGTTAGAGAGAACATTCATATTCCCATCCTATTTCTTCTAGCAATGGATGGCTCTTCTCATCAAACTGCTGTTGCTGTGCTAATGATAGTGAATTCTCTCTCCCTCTGTCCTTCTTCCCTTCCTCTGCTTCTCCCTCTCCCTCTCCTTCTTCTGCCTCCTTCCTTCCCTTCTGCCTCTTGTATTCTGGGGGAATTTTCCTAAGATGTTGTGAAATGTCTGCTTTTTAGTAACAAGTTCTATTATTAAAGGATTCGTGTTATATTACTAAGCCCATTTGGCTACAACTTCATTGCCTACCATTCCAAACCTAACTCTACTTCACACAAAGAAGAGTAATTTAACTACACACATGCAAAAATAAATGTTCCATTGGATTTCTGTTCTTCTAAAAGATTTAGAAAATTATTTAGGACAATTACTTCTAATATGCACCCATCAGCTTTGACATGGTTCTGTGAAAAACAGTTGTGGTCATTTCACTCAAACTAATGGATTAAGATAATAAATCTGACAAGGCCTTCCTAGCAAAGTTAACACTGAATCAGTATAGTCCTTTTACCATTGTTTGTAATTACCTTTTTTGACAGAGAAAATGTTCTGAGTAGGAGCAAGTTACATCTCCCGATGAATGTGAAAAGTTGCAAATTTGGGGCCTCCACTTGTAGGAAGCTCTTAAGCTCAGTTGCAAAAAGCTCCTGGCAATTGCTGCTGGCTGTTTTCCACTCAGTGCCACAGTGTTCTCTGTGTATGAGGAGCAGTAAGCTTGCTGTCAGCTAAAGAGCCTAGGATAAATGCAAATCATCCTCAAGCTTTTGCATATGAGAAGCAAGTGGCCAGGAGACTTCCAAATGCCCACTAATGGGTTATGGCTGTATGTTGATTCATACATCCACCCAATGTTTACACCTAGCATCTACAGAATTCTAGGCAATTGAGCTACAGAAAGGACTAACACAGGGTTTCTGCCCTCAGGGAGCTTACGTGTAGTCATGGAAACGGGCACATTTAATGAGTCTAAATTTAGAGACAAATACTGGATACATCTGGCAAACTTCTGTGGTGAGTCCTCTATGCCATCTGTCTTTAATTATCTGACCAAATTCACGTGGAAGAAGGATTTGATTTGCTCTCCATAACCATTCCAGTCAGAGCAAAGAATTAAGAATAAAAATAATTCGACTTTTTGAATTCTGCCTTTGTACCAGGCACAACACATATTGTCTCATTTAATCCTTATAGCAACTATAATAGTCTGCTCAGGCTGCCATAACAAAATACCGTTGACTGGGTGGCTTAAACAACTGAAATTTATTTTCTCACAGTTCTGGAGGCTAGGAAGCCCAAGATCAAGGTACCAGCCTACTTGGTTCCTGGTGATGGCACTCTTTCTGGCTTGCAGATGGCTGCCTTCTAGCTGTATGGTCACATGGCCTTTTCTTGGTACCTGTGTATGGAAAGGGGAAGTGGGAGAGTTTTCGTCTTTTTATAAGGCCACAGTTATATTAGATTGGGCCCTGCCTTTATGCTCTCACTTTACCTTAATTACCTCCTAAAGATTCTATCTCCAGAAACAGAAACTGGGGATTAAGTTTTTGACATATTAATTTTTGGGGGCACACAGTTCAGTCCATAGCAGCAACCTTATGTCTTAGATTATTATCCCTGTTTTTCAGATGAGAGAAAACCCGCTCAGAGAGGTTAAGTAACTCCTCCAAGATTACACAACTAAGAAGTTGCAGAGATAGGAGTCTATGTCTGTCTGACTAAAGGACAACATTTTTTTTGTGCTGTACTGTTTCTGTTTTGCTTCTTGAACCATTGGCATCTCCCACTCTGCTGTGTAGTACCTTTTGAGTCAATATAAGAGAAGACTTTGATGTCTGGAATAATTAGAGCTGGTAACAGGGTCTCCATCACAGGCAATGTTAAGCAGTGTATAAATATTGTAGAGGAGATTCTTGGAGTGGGTGGAATATTGTACCAGAGCAATGATTTCCAAAGTGTGCCAAGTAATGGGGTAGGCCTTGGGGTGCCTACCCCACATCTTCTTCAATCAAAGCCACTCAGAGTTCATCTACTGAAACAATAATCCAACATTTATTGAGCATTTACCAGGTACTGTTGCATAAACTTCCCATGTATTCATTTATTCAATCATTTGCAACAGTACCAAGAGGTAGGTACTGTTATTACCCCCATTTTACGGATGGAAAAAAACCCCAAAAACTGAGGCATGGCGAAACAAAGAAACTTGTCCAAGGTCACACAGGTAGGGTAAGTGGAGGTGGGATTTGAAACCAGGGCTGCCCAGCATGAGAGCCTGTACTCAATAAGCAGTATGCCAACCATCTTCTCAATTTTGTTAGAAATACTGAGTTTCTTTGAAAGAATTCATATGAATAGAGAGTGATATGGATTGAAATTTTTGAAAATCGCTGTCTTTTATGGAATTTTCAAGTTTCATTGGTTCAATAATCATTCTCTGGGTTGAGATGGTCAAGAACCTCTGGTGACACTTTCTACCAAGATAAGACCTTGGCTTCAGCCTGACTGTGGACTTGAATCTTTCTTTTAGCTTTGTTAAGCCAGAATTTGCTAGGTTTGGCCGTGGTTGTACCTATAGACTGGCAAGTTGCCACAGCCTGACTTGGTCTCCCAGTACTGAACTTGCTCTCTGGCTTACAGTGCTGTGGTTGGGTCCGTAACATTTCTACACGCAGAAACCATCCATCAGTCCCACCCAACTTGAGCATAAACTGGGATTAAGGTTCACTGGACACAATGAACTGGTGGAACATGTAAGCCTCAGGAACCTCCTCAGGAAAGACTTCCTTGAAAAAGAAGGAGCCAACCAGGAGTGATGAGCCTGACCCTGCGAGAAAGCCCTCATCATCAGAGTAGAGGGGAACAATCAGTGTACAACATGGTTGTCTGTCTCTCAGATTTGTCTCCTAGCCAAGACCACCATGGACTCTTGACTCAGTGCCGTGAATAGGAGGCATGCACATAAAACCTAAGAGCACTGGTTCATGCAAAACTCCGTAAGACACCTAGGCACCAGTATTGCTGTTTAAGTGTGGCTCTAACAGAATCAAACCTGAATAACAAAGTCAGTCATTTAGTTACCATTATGGGTTGTACACCCATGGTGTTCACAGTCCAGTGCTTGGTTTTCTGCTGAGTAAGAAACATGAGTTTTTATCAGCAAGGGAATACAGTGTAGGGGAAGAACATAGTCTTTATCTAATGGTGTCAGAAGAGGAAGAGAAGAAAAGTACAGCGTTAGACAGAAGCAAGCATGGCCAGAAAGCATCTAAATGTGTATAGACTGCATATAGTCCTGTTATCAGAGATTCATCTTCCATATCTTCCCAGTGGGACTATTAATACCTACCTTGCAGGGTTGTTGGGTAGATTAAATAAAAAATGTATATAAATGGATATAAAATGTCTTGTTCAGTTCCTATTAACACAAGAGCACTGATAAATGGAAGATACTATTATTATTGGTTGCAGTAATAGTATTGTTACTATCTTATTATTAGCACCCATGAAATATGTTGTCCTAAGTAGCAAAAAATATGAATCTAGGGACAGTCTAAATAGTGGTTATGTTTTATTTGTCAATACCAACGTCAGGAGCTTAATTCTTGTGACCTTCCTATTGAATATGCTCTAGATGTTACTTCTGTCTTACTGTCTGGGTAGGGATTTCTCTGAAAGCAGGGATTTCATTCCCACCAAATTAGAAGCTTGCTATGGAAGAGAATCACATCTTCCCAACTCTACTGGAGAGTCTACCATCGGATATGAGGCAGCCTGAAAATTGGGTGCGAGCCTCCAACACTGGATTTTAGTTTTCTTCAAGGACGTGGATACTATCTTTTATCTAAAGCCCACAGGTGGTCATTTGGTACATGATGTTCCTGAGTAGAATAAGATAATAGCATTCTCCATTTTATTACTGGTTAATGTCTTGGTATTATAGTTGGATTGAGCTAGAGTGAGAAGGCAGAAAAGGGATGGGAGCAGATAGGCTCCTGATGCCTCATCATAGTTGAGTTTCTATGGAATATCAAAAACCATTTTACCCTCCAAAATTTTGCAGCTGCCAAATGTCCCTAGACACTGCACTGAGATGTTTTCCTTTATTTTTAAGCCTAGGCACATTTCAGGCTCTATTGAATGCATGTGCTTCCAATTGATTTACATTTAACACATTAAAATGTTGTTTTGTAAGAGATTTGATGTCCAAGAAGCCTGCTGAGCTGCTTTTATGAACATTTTAAAGCCTTTTTCTTTGAAGGGATTGAAACCTGGGTGGTACTCTTTGTTGTTTCCAGCCTCAGATGGCCAGAGACTGCTGGAATAGTAGAGGGTATCCTGGGATGCCCTGCATCTTGTAGAGTGACTGGGGGTCTGGGAGAGGCAAGAGGATGAAGAGGGTTGTGGATCAAATGTGGGTGGGGCACATTCTTTGTGCATCATGACCAGACAGACATCTGAAGTCCCAAATATTGCATGTTAAAACCAAATTTGAGTCCTAGCTGTTTCAATGAATCTTTATTCCTTCTTGTTTAGACTTTATCTTCTTCAATTTCTTAACCTTTATTGTTCAAACCACAGTGCAGAACACAGAGAATTTGCTTTACTGAAATGTTACTGTGGCCGGGAGATGTGGAGTGGGAGGCATCTGTTGGAAGAGCAAAAAATGTAAAAGATATAAAGTGCCATTGGAGATGCAAGAATGTTACTTACAAAGCACCTAATCTTGTGGCTTTAAACACAAATGCCCATAAGTGTAGCTTGTGAGTGGAAGGCATTAGGGAGCGGGACTTTGGAGAAGTAGAGCATGTATTCTCCATCTAAAATCATTAAAAATATTTAAACACTGTCCAGACCAAACAAAGCATATCAGAGTGCCCAGTTCACTATACAGTCTCCAGTTTGCAGTACCTTTATCTAATTCAGCCCTCAAATCTATTAATGAGGAAACTAAAACTTGAGAGCTGCAAAATGCACCCAGTACTTAAAGCCCGTTTCTCTCCTGAATCCTTTACCTCATTGATACACGAAAGCTGCAAAATTACTTGTCAAAATGCACCCAGCTAGTAAGTGGCAGAAAGAGACTCAAACTTAACATTTTGGAGTGTAAACGCTTCAAGTCCAGCGCATTTTTCATTGTCATTATATAATGCTACCTCCTTAGATTAAACCTTATAAGTTAGGAAAAAATTCCATATATATATTTCATATATATATATATGAAACCAATGAAGGAAACTTATGAACCACACAACGCCTAGTGCTGGTAGTTTGGTGGGGGGAAGATGGACAAATTGACAGTGGAAAAAGAATAACAAAGTGGCTGGGAATCAGAAATAAGGAAATGTAAAGTATAAATTAGAAATTGGGGATGGCTCAGAGGAGGTGGACCTTGAATCACTTCTGAGCTGGAAGTGACAGATAACTCAAGAAAGCTTAGAGGCAGGTGTGAGGTGGGAGAGTGATGGCAGCAGGCAGTCCCTTTGAAGAGTTAGGTGAGGAAGTCTTAGACAAACATGTAATCTAAAGTCATATGTGGTTAATATTCCAGTTAACAGTTTAAAAGCGTATCTGCAACTACCTAAGCTAAGAAGTGGAGGAGAGAATATTTGTATTCACCTGAAGGCTTTCATTTTAAGCATTATGATGTGTGCATGTGTGTGTATGTGTGTGTGTGTGTGCGCGTGTGCTTCTGTGTATCTAGAAATGTACGTTAAATACTACCGTATGTCTAAGATCAAATGTTTGACAAGAAAATGAGTTACACTGTATAAGTATATGATGTCACCTCCATATATATAGCTAAATTTTGACAGATAGCTTCTCCTGGGGAAAATTGTGCCATCCACAGGCATCATGATCCTCATTTAATTGCTGTCTAATTTTTTTTGAGACTAATTTTTACCTGCAGTTAGAAGTCGATATTATGTGCACCTGTGAGGTACCATTTGAGGCCCTCTGCTTTCCTAACCAACTATGTGATACCATTTTTTGGAGTTGACACCATTTAATAACACCCCCTCCAAAAGCAGCTTTCAGCTAAATTTAAGGAAACCATAAAAGGTTCCTTACTTCAGGACATAGTCTTCTTTTACATATTGAAGAGGCTGGTTTAAGTCTCAGTCCACAAATTTAGGTTTCTATAGTTCAAATTCTGCTTGGGTTCCTAAACCCATAGGATGGCCAAACTCAATATCATTCTATGCAAGGATCTCTCCTTTCCCTAGGGTTGTATGCACTGGTGAGCCATCTGATCCTTAATGTCATCTATTAGGTAAGTTGCACCTTTGATATCCCTCCACCTGTCCCCTTCAGCTCTAATGGCTCTCTTTGATACTTCCACGCTTCATTTGAGGACTTGGAAATCATTCTGCTCCTTCCTGGCCATAAGCAGGCACAGAAATTTATTTCCTTCTTCATTCCCCAAGGCTTTTGCCAGGAGGCAATTTGCAAAGACCCTCTTGCTGGGTTCCAGTTATGCCTATAGTCTCAAAATTTCTCTTTTTCTCCTATCCTCCTCAATAAACACATTCAGTTTACTCTCTGTCCTCTCTAGTGCCCTCAGAACTTAATTTTTTGGACACCCAAACTGATCAACTCTTTTATTTCTGCTTTTGTTCAGTCATATCCCTCCCCAAAGCAATGAACACAAAATTGTAGAACTGATGGAATTTGGAAGGGAGTGGTGGTCATTGGGGTACAGACTGGACTACTAGGAGAAAAAATGATTTCAAATAATATTATCCTGATCTAAAATCTAAATGATTTAAAATCATCATCATCACCAACACCACCACCATTATCATCATCATCATCAGTATTCTTTGTTACCTAAATACTCCTCTTGACCTATTATGTGCACGTTGAGTTACTTCTCCAGTAATAAAATTAAGCTTTTCTGCAGCTAATCATACCACTTTTATTCCCTGGAGCTGCTGGGATTCTGGGATTTGGCACCAGGGGCAGTCTGTTGCCTGGAAACTAGGCAGAGCACCCCATAGCGAAACTGTCCATATCCTCTCCCCATTTAGTGTCAAGTACAGTCATTACTCTGCATAAAGATGTTGTTTACTAAACTCATTTTTAAGGGGTACTATGATTTAAATGTCTGTCCCCTCCAAAATTCATGTTGAAATTTAATTGCCATAGTGACAGTATTGGGATATGTGACCTTACTAAGGGGTGTTTAATCATGATGGCTCCTTCCTCATGAATGAACTAATGCCATTATCACAGGAGTGGGTTTGCTATTGTTATCACAGGAATGAGTTTGCTCCTCCTTGATCTCTTTCTTTTTTTGGCCCTTGTACCATGTGACGCCTTCTGCCATGTTATTATGCAGCAAGAAGGCCCTCACCAGAAGCTGGCACCTTTATATTGGACTTTCCAGAACCGTGAGCCAATACATTTCTGTTCATTATAAAATACCCAGTTTGTGGTATTCCATTAGAGCAGCAAAAAAACAAAAACAAAAACAAAACAAAACAAAACAAAACGAAACCAAACAAAAAACTAAGACATCCTGAAAGAGCAGTGTGTGTACTTCTTGGCTTTTATGAAATTGCTAGTTAGAAGTCCAGATATTGCAAATATTTTCAAATCTTAATACTTCTGATTGCAAATTGTGTATATACACATAGAAGTGTTCACATAGGGAGGCGCGTCAAGAAGGCATGCAAACAACAGATAGAGAAGTGAATCAATTCGTCTAGTATGGGGCCAATGGAAATATTCAATTTCAAAAAACCAATAAGTACTCAAATTATGGGTAAGAGCAACAGAAAGAAACTGATGCCTGGAGGAATAAAATTGGAAGCTTGGCTTTGTTTTCAATAAGAGACAGAGGTTAGTAGAACAAGAGAGAAAACAACAGCAAATGTTAATTCAAAGCTCATTTCCCCTTCCTTGCCTTCTTCTCACCCTAGCTCCTTGTCCCATGGTGAGAAATAATGATCATGTTCCACACTTGGAAGAATGGGTAATGAGAAGCGTGGTGAGAGGAAATGACTTTCTCAGCTAATTGTCAGCAGTAGTTGAAGGACCCACAAGTGGTGTCTCTCTGGGTGCTCTCACATACATGCTTCCAAAGCAGACTCTGGTTGGTTAACTTAGCTGGTCAAAACCCTGTGGCAATAGAACCAAGGTAGTGGGTTTCTTCTAATTTGGGTCTGGTGGCTTAACTCTGTTCCCCAGCTACAGATGGAACCCAGGCCATAAGCTTAACCTTATGTATAGTCTCAGCCTGAGCCTAGCCTTAATCCCAGAAAAAAACTCAAACCTGGTCACAGGTAGAGCCCTATCATTGGCCAGAGGCTGAGGTCCTAATCCTGATCATAGGCTGACCTCTAATCCTTGTCATAGGTTGAGCTCTTAAACCCAGCCATAGGTTGAGCCCCTGACCTTGGCTAGCTACCTCAGATATACGTATTATGGGGCATCAAAGGGATCAGGAAAGAAGGTAAAGATGTTGTAGTGTATCTCCATTATTTCTACTAAGAAAAGGAACTTACTCTATTAATAGGACATGAGTAACCTATTTTCCTGTGATAACAAATGATATATACATGTTTTTATTTACTAGAAGCCACAGGGAGAAGCTTGCTGGAGTGAGAATATAAGAACTATTGCCTCTAGCTTTGAGGATGGAATTTAAGATAGATGTGATAAAATCTCTTTGAAAATGTATCTGCCATTTTATTTCATTTGTTAAAAAGGCAGCACTGGTATTTGTTTTGCTCCACTCTCTCATGTTTAAAATACCAAGGGCAATGCCATGACAGCAATTTATGAAAATGCAACTAGTACTTAAAGCCCGTTTCTCTCCTGAATCCTTTACCTCATTGATACACCAAAGCATCTAAAGCCTCCAACATTTGAATCACTTCTTTGGGTTTTGACATGGGTAGCTTCTATTTTATTGCAGATCTTATTTGGGGTATTTCCCATATATAGATAATGATAATTAAAATACATTTAGAAAATGAGTCTATTCTGAGTAACCAAAATAAACTGTTTCCAGCATTCAAATCAGTCCAAAAGTTGGTTGGTAAAGTGTACAAGAGTTTTAAATACAAACTGGAAAAATAACACTTACAAGGGAGTAAATCTTACTTGATAGTTAAAAAATATTTAATGCGAGTTTGAAATTTTGCCTCAAACATCTATACAAGTACAGGGAGAAGTTGTTAGCTAACATTAGTTACCTAAAAGGCAGTCGTATCAAAAGCAGGGGAAGATTGGGTGACTGTCCACTTCCAGGCAGTAATTGATCCTAGGTAATTGATCAACGTTTGCTAGAAGGTAGAGTATTTCACGTATGCTGCCCAGAGACAAACTTCTGACCTGCTTGAAATTTGTAGTTGAAAAAATATATATCCTTGCAAATATTTTCAAACCTTAACACTTCTGATTATAAGGTACTCCTGTCTATTAGGGAAGCATGATATGTGGATTGCTGTAAAAGATGGTGGTACTGTAGAAGGCTACTACATATGTAACAAACCTGCACGTTGTGCACACGTACCCTAGAACTTAAAGTATAATAAAAAAATTAAAAAATATATATATCTTCAATCTCTCCCTCTTATCAGTTTTTAATCAATGTCAAGTTGCCTCTTTAATATAAAACACAACAAAAATAATCCTTCAATCCCATATTGTGCTTCTTAGCCAAAATTTATCAAATAGGGTGAGCTTACCGTCTATACTTCCTCAGCTACACTTAGTTTTTACTTTAAACTTTATTGAAGTGTAATTTACGTACAATAAAATGCACACATTTTAAGTGTACATTTAATGAGTTCTGAAGAATTCATAAAGCTATGTACCCATCATCACAATCATGCTATAGAACACTTTCATCACCTCAAAAGTCAATTGCCTCTTCCTAGTTAATTTTCTACCTCTCAGCCCCAGAAAAACTCTAATATTATTTTTGTTGCTATAGATTAATTTTTTTGGGGGGGCAGGTTAATATCAATTGAGTATAATGTGTACCTTAAAATTTTTAATTTATTTTCTTTTCAGATAATTTGTTTTCCTTCCTCTTGATTGAGGTATAATTGACACATAAAAATTACATAAATTTAAGATGTACAACATGATGATTTGGTATGCCTACACATTGTGCTCAGAGTTACCTTTTTTGTGGTGAGAGTACTTAAGATCTACTGTCTTAGCAAATTTAAATGTAGTCACCGTGCATTACATTAGATCTTCAGAAATTATTTGTCTTATAACTGAAAGTTTGTACCCTTTGACTAACACCTGCCTGTTCCCTCCCCTCACTCTTGCCCCCAGCATTTGGTAACCACCATTCAACTCTCTGCTTCTGTGAGTTCAACTTTTTTAGACATATTAGTGAGACCATACAATATTCATCTTTCTGTGTTTGGCTTACATCACTTAGCATAATGTTCTCCAGAGTCATCCAAATTGTCACAAATGACAGAATTTTCTTCTTTTTTTGTGGCTAATATTCTGCTACACACACACACACACACACACACACAATATACACCAAGTTTTCTTTATCCATTCATCCACCAATGGACACTTGGATTGTTTCTGTATCTTGACTATTGTGAATAATGCTGCGATAAACATAGGAGTATAGATATTGCTACAAAATACCAATTTAATTTCCTTAGAAAATGTATGCAGAAATGGGATTGATGGATCATATGGTAGTTATATTTTTAATTTTTAAGGAATTTTCATACTGTTTTCCACAATGTTTGTACCAATTTACACTCCCACCAACAATTTACAAGAGTTCCCTTTTCTTCACAACAACATTCTTTATATCTTGTCTTTTTGATACTGGTCATTCTAACTGGGATAAGAAAATATATCACTGTGGTTTTGATTTACATTTCTCTAATGATTAGTAATGTTGAGCATCTTTTCATATACCTATTGGCCATTTGTATGTCTTCTTTGGAAAAATGTTTCTTCAGGTTCTTTGCCTGTCTCCTAATTGGGTTATTTGGGGACTTTTTTGGCTATTGAGTTTTATGAGTTAGCATTTTTTTTTCTTATATATCTGACTTTCACGAAGCATAACATTTCTGAGATTCATCCATGTCATGGTGTATATCAGTAGATTGTTTGCGGATGCCCTTTTTTGGGTTATAGAAATTCCCTTTTGCAAAACTTGCTAAAATTTTTTGGGGGAATGGATGTTAGATTTTGTCCAGTGTGTTTTCTGCACCTTTTAAGATGATCATATGATTTTTTAGCCTATTAATATGATGAGTTATTTTGATTGATTTTCAAATACTAAACTAACCTTGTAATAATAGGGTAACTATTGACCCACTTGGTCATGATGTAGTATCCCTTTATACATTGTTGAGTTTGTGCCATCAAATTTTGTTAAGAACATATCTGTTCATGAGGGATATTGGTCTATAGTTTTCTTTTCTTGTAATGTCTTTGTTATATTTTGGTAACAGTAATGCTGGCCTTATAGAATATGTTGGAAATATTTCTTCCTTTTTAATTTTCTAGAAGAGTCTGTATTGAATTTAAATGTTTGATAGAATTCTTTAGTGAAACCATCTGGGCCTGGAGTTTTCTTTCTGGGCAAGTTTTAAACTATAAATTCAATTTAAAAAATAGATATAGGGCTTTTTAGGTTATCTATCCTTGAGTAATAATAGTATCTGTTTGAGCTGTTTTGAGTAGTTTCTTTCTTGCAAGAAATTTGTCAGTTTCATCTGCTGTAATATTTATTAGCTAAAGTTGTTTATAATATTAATAGCTTTTTAATAATTGTAGAATTGGAAGTGATGTTACCACTCTCATTCTTGGTATGGATAATTTGTTTCTGTTCATTTTTCCTATACAGCATGGCTATATATTTATCAATTTTATTGATTTTCTCAAAGAACCGGTTTTTGACTTCATTGATTTTTCTCTATTGTTTTTCTTTATTTATTTCATAGATTTCAACTCTGATTTTTATTATTTCTTCTGTTTATTTTGGTTTACATTTGTTTTTTTTCTAGTTTCATAGATGGAAGACATTTCTTATACTCAAATATATTTATTTAGTGCTATAAATCCCCTGGTAAGTACCATATTAGCTGCATCCTACAAGTGTTTATAAGCTGTGCTTTTATTTTTATTAAATTCAAAATACTTTCTAATTTCCCTTTTGATTTGTTTTAATTATTCATCATTTATAAGTGTGTTGTTTAGTTTCCAAAAAATTGCAATTTTCCAGAGGTTTTTCTGCTATTGATTTGTAACTTAATTTCATTGTGATCAAAGAAGATTCTTTATGTGACTTAAATAATTTTAAATTTATTGAGACTTGTTTTATGGCCCAGATTATTGTCTATCATGATAAAATGTTCCATGTATACTTGAACAGAATGTGTATTCTTCTGTTGTTGGGTTGAATGTCCTATGCTGATTATATGTTATTATTTCTTATGTATCCTTGCTGATATTCTGCCTGGTAGTTCTGTATCAGTTGCTGAGAGGTAGACATTATAGATCCCAACTATAATTAAAGATCACATCATTTGTTTCCTATCTCTCAATAAATATTATGTTTGTTGCTTGATGTTCAGTGTCTGAAAACTATTGTTTCATATATTTTGTCCCTTTTTGTTAGTTCCACGTATACTTGAACAGAATATGTATTTTTCTGTTGTTGGGTGGGATGTCCTATGCTGATTATATGTTATTATTTCTTCTCTATCTTTGCTGATATTCTGTTTAGTAGTTTTATCAGTTGCTGGGAGGGAGATATTATAGATCCCAACTATAATTAAAGAGCATTTATTGCCTTTATCTCAGTAAATATTGTTTTTTGTTGCTTGATGCTTAGTGTCTGAAAACTATTGTTTCATATATTTTGTTCCTTTTTGTTAGTTGTTTCAGGCAGGGGAGTAAGCTTAGTCCCTGCTATTCCATCTTGGCCAGAAGTGGAAGTTCCACAAACATTTATTTTTAAACATGTTCAAATTTCGCTTTCATACTCACGCTACTTGAAACTGCCCTTACAGGGGTCACCAAGAACTTTTTGTTGACAAATTGAATGGATGATTTCCAATTCTTTTATTTACCTCTTGGAAGCATTTGACTCTGTTTATAGGACTTTGATCTCAGAATAGTTTCTACCTTTGACTTCCGCAAAAATTACATATCATCTTGGTTTTTCTCCAAGCTTTCTGGCAACCTTTCTCGATCTACTTAATTATTTCATTTTCTTCTACTTGTCTCTTTAATTTCAGTATTTTCACAAATATTAATTGAACTTCCCCTGGATGCTAGATGCAGTGCCAAGTGTTACAGGGTCCTCAAACTCAGTACACATCAAACCAAAATCATCTTTCCTCACTTCTTACCCTGACCTTATTTTGCTATGTTTCTTATCCCAGTAAGTGCTATCCAGTGGTCCTACCTGGAAACTTGGGAATAATCCTTCATTTTTCCCTCTCCTTCACTATGCCCACCTTACATTCTGATGCCTGATAACAGGGAATGATGTCTATAAAATGTTACCAGGGCAAAGCAATCTGAATGGAGGGAGGGGCAACCCTGACTAAACTACATATCAGTAAAAGTTCTATGTAAAGGTTTTTATCTTTTCCACCCTTGATGGGGAGACTAAATAGTGTTTCTCACTGAAGCCTGTACTCACTCGCAGCAGTCCCATTCCCATTCAATCAGTCCTCAAGTCTTTTAGGTTGTACATATTTAATATCCTTGAAACTGTCCACTTTCTACTGTCTCCCTGGATACCTCCTTAGTTTGGCACTAATGGCCAAGGCTACCACTCTAAACTAAACTACCATTCTATCTTGCCTTAACTACTATAAGAGCCTCCTGAGTGATCTCCCTACTTCTACTCTTACCCTACTTTTCTCCCAATCCATTCTCAATTCAGTAGCCAAAACTGTCCTTAAAAAATGAAAATCAAATCATAGCATTACCTGCTTTAAAGCCTTATAGTGACTCTTCTTTGCTCTTGCTTTGTAAATAAAATCAACACTCCATATCAGGGTCAATAAAGCCCTGCAGGATCTTGACAGTGCCTATCTCTCCAGTTTCATCTCTTGCCATTCCTGGATGGTCACCACTTTGTCTAGATAATTTCTACTCATCCTTAAGATTCCATCTCAAGTGCCACTTCTTCCATGAAGACAACTCACTCCCTGATATGGTTTGGATTTGTATCCCTGCCCAAATCTCATGTCAAATTGTAATCCCCGGTGTTGGAAGTAGGGCCTGATGGGAGGTGATTGGATCATGGAGGCGGTTTCTAATGGTTTAGCACCATCCCCCTAGTGCTATCATGAGATTTGGTTGTTTAAAAGTGTATAATATCTCCCCCCTTGCTCTCTTCCTCCTGCTCCAGCCATGTAAAATGTGCCTGCATCTCTTTTACTTTCTGCCATGGTTGTAAGTTTCCTGAGACTTTCCCAGGCATGCTTCCTGTACAGACTGTAGAACCATAAGCCAATTAAATCTCTCTTTTTTTTAAATAAATTACCCAGTTTCAGGTATTTCTTTGTAGCAGTGTGAGACCAGACTAATTGCATAAATAAAAGGAAGGCAAGTACTAATAGCCAAGACAATGGGGAAAAGGCCCAGAAGGCATTTCAGAGTCCTCCACAGCAGCCCCTCCTATCACAGGCCCTGAGGCCTAGGAGGGAAGAACCGTTCCTTAGGGCACTGCTCCTGGCATCCTGGCAGCTCCAACTCTGGCTGTGGCCCAAACGGGCCCAGGTACTCTGGCTGTTGCTTCAGAGGGTGTAAATTGTAAGCTTTGGTGACTTCCATGTGGTGTTAAGCCTGCAGGTGCACAGAGTGCAAGAGTTGAGGCTTGGGAACCTTCACCTAGATTTCAGAAGATGCATGGAAAAGGCTGAATGTCCCAGCAAAAGTCTGCTGCAAAGGTGGAGCCTTCATGGAGAACCTCTACTCGGGCAGTACAGAGAGGAAATGTGGGGTTGGAGCCCCCTCACAAAGTCCTCACTGGGGTACTGCCTAGTGGAGCTGTGAGAAGAGGGCCACTATCCTCCAGACCCCAGAATGATAGATCCACCAACAACTTGTACTGTGTGCCTGGAAAAGTCACAGGCACCCAACAACAGCCCTTGAGAGCAGCTGTGGTGGCTGATCCCTGTAGAGCTACAGGGGTGGAGTTTCCAAGGCCTTGGGAGTCCACTCCTTGCATCAGTGTGACCTGGATGTGAGACATGGAATTAAAGGAGATTATTTTGGAGCTTTAAGATTTAATGACTGCCCTGCTGGTTTTGGACTTGCATGGGGCCTGTAATACCTTTCTTGAGGCCAGTTTCTCCCTTTTGGAAAGGGAATATTTACCCATTTCCTATATCCCCATTGTGGAAGGGACTTGCCCTGTCTCAGGTGAGACTTTGGAATTTTGAGTTAATTGTGGTATAACTTAAGACTTTGGGGGACTGTTGTGAAGGCCTGATAGTATTTTGAAATGTGAGAAGGAAATGATATTTTGGAGGGGCCGGGGCAGAATGATATGGCTTGGATTTTTGTCCCCACCCAAATCCCATGGTTAATTGTAATTTCCAATGTTAGAGGTGGGGCCTGGTTGGAGGTAATTGGATCATGGAGGCAGTTTCTAATGGTTTAGCACCATCTCTCTAGTGCTATCGTGAGATATGGTTGTTTAAAAGGATGTAGCACCTCCCCTCTTGCTCTCTTCCTGCTCTAGCCATGTAAGATGTGCCTGCCTCTCCTTTGCCTTCTGCCATGATTGTAAGTTTCCTGAGGCCTCTGCAGACATGCTTCCTGTACAGCCTGTGGAAGCATGAGCCAATTAAACCACTTTTCTTTATAAATTACCAAGTTTCAGTTCTTTTTTTATAGCAGTGCATGAACAAACTAATATACTCCTTAAAGTTGGTTTTGGTGACTCTTCTCTGTGGTCTTGTAGCACCCTTGACTTACCCCTATTTCAGCACTCATCATAAATTAATTATAATTGCCTGCTTAGTTAATTGCCTCTCTAGCTTGATTGTGAACTCCTTTAAAGCAAGGACTCTTTTTTTTTTTGCTTATCATTATATTCTCAATGGTGAGCATGATTTATAGCACATAACATTTTAAGGACATATGAATAAATGGAAATTTAGCCTACATTTTAAGAGGAGGTAGTATTTTAAGTGTGTTCCAAAACTACACCAAGATCGCCCTCAGATTCTCTTCTCTATTCCTGAGGGTGGTACAGATGAAGAAGAGAGTACTTCCTGTGGAGTGATCAGGGAAGGCTTCACAGGGAGGTGGAATTTGAGGTAGATTTTGAAAAACAGATACGACTTTTGCTAGGTGATTGTGGAGAAAGCATTTTTAAACCCCAGGAGCAGTATGAGCAAAGACATAGAGGTAAGATTGATTGTACATTGAATGTTTGGGGTAGAGCTAATAGTTTAGTGTCATTAGGAGAGAGGGTTGATACAGGCATGTAAAGGGAGACAAATATAGAAAGCTAGGTGGGGGCGCTGAGGTAGGATACTTTGAATGGCGTGCTAAAGGGTATGGATTTGATTTCATGGGCTCTGAGGAGTATTTTTCTTATGTTTATCATGCATTAAAGACTTATTAATCATGTAAAAGGATTGGACTATCTTGAAAACAATATTTTTTTTTCTTGAGAATATATCTTAGAAATGGTATTATAAATAAAGGACTAAAAATGATTTACTTTACAAACATCTATTTTTGCAGACAACATTTTGGGTGTGCATAATTTTCTTTAAATGACATGAAATTGAAATATATATTAAATTCAGAACAAATGATTTTTAAAAGTATTCATTGTTTGGACTATCCTTGCCATGGCTTGCTTTTTTGCAGAGGTAATTGACAATTAACTACACATTAAATAGACAGACTATCAGCCTATTTCATGATGTCTTGCCCCCCTGCCAAACACCTTGAATTATGGTTGTAATTCTTGGAATCAAATGTAGTAATAAACAATATTAGTTGTTAGCTGTATATGAGTTAGTGGGGTGGTGATGGTGGGAGAAGATGAATCACTGGGCTATAAAGCAGAACTGAATTCTAGTCTTGCTCTGACACTGGCTGTGTGATTTTGGAGGAGTCACTTCGCTTCTTTGTACTTAAATTTCCCCAACTGCAAAATAAACATTTAACTCTAACATTGTGTATGATTTTTTATTTGTCAACATTACTCAACCTAAACATCTTTTTTTGCTGAGAGAAAATACTCTTTCTCACACCAGTTTGTTTCTAGTGAGTTACTCCTGTGATCACTTGGCCAACTTATTTGGTTCTGATTAGTAGAAACAAAACAAAAAAAAAGAAATCATTTTGCTTCACATAGCACTTTATCGAAAATGGCTCAAGTCAGTTCCTAAGATAGCTGATCTGCATTTGGAAGCTTTGTCTCAATCTCCTCATTCCTTCCTCCCTTAATTCATCGTATTGAGTGATCTAACCCACTATTGCAAAATACTGCTCAAACCTATGTCTCTTAGTTTTGGCCTCTCTTCTGAAATTTGGATTTGAACTTCCAGCTGCTTATAGAATATTTTCACTTAAATATATCCTTCAGGCACCTCAAACTCAAACTTCCAAAATGAACTCCTCATCTCCAAAAAATAACAATGACAAAATGAACAAAAACCAAATGCAGTTATCTTATTGTTCCCTAACTCAGTTACATGAAACATGTAACTTAAAATTACCTGCGCTTCCTTTGTCTCCCTAATGCAGAATCCCTAAACCTAATCAACTACAGATATCTTACAACATCTCTCACTTCTTTCCTCTCCTTTCGTCTCCTATTGCCACTGCTCTCAAGCAGACCTCAGTCTTTTTTACTCTACTCTGTGGCAGCAGCCCCCCAAATGGCTCTACTCTTTCCACTTCTATCTACATTTCATATTCCCATTAGAATCATCTTTCTAAAGCATAGCTGTCATCATGTCACTCTCCCCCTCATAAACTGCCACCATCTCCATTCTCATTGCCTACAGGATAAAACACAAATGGTTCTGCTTGGCATCTGAAACCCTCTACAATTTGGCCCAGGCTACCCCCTCAAGCTTATGTCCTCAGGCAGGCTGTGCTCTATATTTGAAACATATACTATTCTTTGTCATTCTTATACCTTTGTTGATGCACATATTTCCTTCTGCCTGCAATGTATTTCTATCACTGCCTGGTAAAACCTTGCTCATCCTTCAGTTGGTTGTGTGTGCTGTTCTTTGAATATTTTGTGATTCTTGATTATTAAATTTCCTTTATTGATGAGATTTCCTGCCAGATTGCTGCCTCTATTTATGCAATTCCCTGGGAGGTGCCTGTTGGGGCTTGTGCCCTCTTTACAGTGAGAGTAGAAGATGGATAGAGATGCTTTTAATATGTCAATGGGTAGGATATTTTAACAGTTGGCAATCAGGACATGGTCATTCCCCTTTCCTTCCAGAAGTCATCAGCCTCTAGGGACACTATTCTGTCTCCCTGACTCAAGCACTGCTTCTGCCTGAAGACAGATACCCCCATTGCTGTTGCCTGACTCACAGTGGGGATAGAGCAGGGGAATGCACAGAGGTTAGCCAGTTTGTCTACTACAATCACTTCAGTGGCCCTTTTAATCTCCTTGTTGGCTTCTTCTATGCCACACCCTTGTCAGATTTCATGACCTCCAAATGTGAAGCACCCTTTGTGTAGCTCCTACCCTTTGTGAAAACAGATCCTGGTACCTAATCTGTGCATGTCATAGGCTGCTGTTTTCCTATTTAGTTTGATTTGTTGGTTTTCAGTTTTGCAGATATTCCTCGTATTATAGTCCCCTAATGATGTATCTTCTTGATTTTGAGTCTAGTATTTATCTCTCTCTCTCTCTCTTTTTCTCTTTCTCCCTCTCATTTTAGCTTTGGTGGAGAAAATGGTATGGAGTCAGAAGGTAGAGAAACTATCATGTATATTTAGTCTGCCATTTGAAACCAGAAATATTAATTATTCTCCAGATCTCTGTGCAACATGACTTACTCCATAAAGTCATTCGAATTACTCTTTCCCTTGCCATTCTTCTACCATATTCATAGACAACAGAGAACAAATTCATATGAGAACTGCTGAAAAGAAATATGACATTAAATATGTATTCCCAACTAAAAAGTAACTCTCAATAAAATTGGAATTATTGGATAGTTCTTAAAATGACTTAAAAAGGCTTAAAATGACTGTATAAAATATACAACTATATGGGTGTGTGTGTATATATGTGTATGTGTGTGTGTGTGTGTGTATGTGTGTATAACTGATATGGTTTGGCTGTGTCCCCACCCAAATCTCATCTTGAATTGTAGCTCCCATACTTTCCACTTGTGGAAGGGACCTGGTGGGAGATAATTGAATCATGGGGGCATTTTCTCCCATACTGTTCTCATGGTAGTAAATAAGTCTCATGAGATCAGATGGATTTATAAGGGGAAAACCCTTTTTCTTTGCTCTCATTCTCTCTTGCCTGCTACCATGTAAGATGTGCATTTTGCCTTCTGCCATGATTGTGTGGCCTCTCTCCCAAGACAATAGGAAAAATGTCTCCAGGGCATGTCAGAGGTTTTCACAGCAGCCCCTCCCATCACAGGCCTGGAGGCATAGGAGGAAAAAATGGTTTCATGGGCCAGGCCAGGCCTCCCCTGCTGTGTACTTGGTGCCCTGCATCCCAGCTGCTCCAACTGTGAGTAAAAGGAGCCAAGGTACAGCTCACGCTATGGCTTCAGAGGGTGCAAGCCCCAAGCCTTGGCAGCTTCCACATGGTTTTGAGCCTGTGGGTGCTCAGAAGTCAAGAATTGAGGTTTGGAAACCTCTGCCTAGATTTCAGAAGATGTATGGAAATGCCTGGATGTCCAGGCAGAAGTTTGCTGCAGTGGTGGGGCCCTCATGGAGAACCTCTGCTAGGGCACTGCAGAAGGGAAATATGGGGTTGAAGCCCCCACACAGAGTCCCCACTGGGGCAATACCTAGTGGAGCTGTGAGAATAAGGCCACCATCCTCCAGACCCCAGAATGGTAGATCCACCAGCAGCTTGTGCAGTGTGCCTGGAAAAGGTGCAGACACTCAATGCCAGCCCATGAAAGCAGCCAGGAAGGAGATCTTTTTGGAGCTTTAAGATTTGACTGCCCTCCCATCCTGGCTAACACGGTGAAACCCCGTCTCTACTAAAAATACAAAAAATTAGCCGGGCGAGGTGGCAGGCGCCTGTAGTCCCAGCTACAAGGGAGGCTGAGGCAGGAGAATGGCGTGAACCCCGGGGGGCGGAGCCTGCAGTGAGCCGAGATCGCGCCACTGCACTCCAGCCTGGGTGAAAGAGCGAGACTCCGTCTCAAAAAAAAAAAAAAAAAAAAAAAAAAAAAGATTTAACTGCCCTGCTGAATTTTGGACTTGTATGGGGCCTGAAGTCCCTTCATTTTGGCCAATTTCTCCCATTTGGAATGACTACATTTACCCAGTGCCTGTACCCCCATTGTATCTAGGATTAACTAACTCGATTTTGAATTTACAGCTCATAAACAAAGGGGACTTGCCTTGTCTCAGATGAGACTTTGTACTGTGGACTTTTGAGTTAATGCTGAAATGAGTTAAGAATTTGGGGGACTGTTGGGAAGGCATGATTCATTTTAAAATGTGAAAACATGAAATTTATGAGGGGCCAGGGGCAGAATTATATGGTTTGCCTGTGTCCCCACCCAAATCTCATCTTGAATTGTGGCTTCCATAATTCCCACTTGTTGTGGGAGGGACTCAGTGGAAGATAATTGAATCATGCGTGTAGTTTTTCCCATACTGTTCTTGTTGTAGTGTTCCCCATACTGTTCTTGTTGTAGTGAATGAGTCTCATGAGATTTGATGACTTTATAAGGGGTTTCCTTTTTCACTTGTCTGTCACCATTTAATCTGTGCCTTTCACCTTCTGCCATGATTGTGAGGCCTCCCAGCCACGTGGAAATGTGAGTCAATTAAACCTCTTTTTATTTATAAATTACCCAGTCTCAGGTATGTCTTTATCAGTACAGTGAAAACGGACTAATACAATAATCAAAAGCCAAAATCATGTTAAATGGTGAAACACTAACTTTTAGTAGTGAAAGACTTCTATGAAAGGCAGGAAGATCGTAAGAGTTAACTTTGTTCTGGAGGTTTTAGTCAGTACAATTAGATAAGCCAAAGAAGTAGGAAGTATAAAAACTGGAAAGGAGGAAGCCAAATTATCAAATTTTTACTGGTATGATTAAATATCTAGAAAACACAAGAGAATCAAGTTAAAAATATAGTACATAGTAAGATAATTCAGACTTCTCAGAACAAAATTAGTATATACAATTGACAAATATCAAATATATGCTTATATAATAAAATAATCCCTTTTGCAAGTGTAAGAAAAATGGTAATGACCTAGAAATAGATTTATCAGCAATGTTCAAGATCTTTTAGAAGAAAAATTGGAACACAATGAGGACGAATCTAATTGGAGACTTGAACCAATGGAAAACCTATATCATATTCTTGGGTTTGAACACTGAATATCATAAAGTGAATTTGACAATTTTAATATTATCTGAATAAGAATAACTATAGAAAACTAAAGTTCACAGAGAAAATTAAACATGCAAGTATAGTGTGGAAAAACCTGGAAAAATTTATTAGTGGGGAGCTGTCCCTATCAATCTTAAAATATCATAAAACTATAGTAATTAAAACTTTAAGATATTGGCACAAAACAGACACACAAATCAATGCAAAAGTATAGATTAATCCAAAAATAGACCCAAATATATAGAGGAAATTCATATATAACAAAGATAATATTTTAAATCAGAGGAGAAAAGATGGATTATTCAACAAGTGGCATTGGGTCACCTGGGTAGCTATCTGGTGATGATTTGGGGTAGCCAAAAATAAGGTTGGATTCTTCCTTCTATCTATGCCAAGTGAAAACAGTTACCAGCATAGGTTATATCTCCAGTAATGTTCACTGCCATAAGAGATGTCTACAATCAGAGCCATGATACACTTATTATGTTTACCAGTAACTGCCATACCAACTAGCAGCCATAACCACTATTTAACTCTAATCCCAGACTCCATGCCTATCATCAACAACTATATTCATTGACAATCCGTGTCACCAGCAGCCATACCTACTGCAAGCTGTCTTGCAAGTATCCATCAGCAGTAACCACACCACTGGTTCCACCCAGCACCAACCATATTCGGTACCCCTCCTTGCTATCACCTCTTCCCTACCTTGACCTCTTTACCTTCTGGGCTGCTTTTGCTCACACACATTCCTTTGCCTATAATGCTTCTATCCTCTTGTCTTCACAAGCCTCACCATTTACATAAACAAGACCAGCTCACCTTTCTCCTCTCAGCTTAATCTTTAGCTCTTCAGAATAGGCTGGGACCCCATTTGATTTGCCCATTATATTTGCCTGTTACATATTTTAATCAATCAGTGAACTAATTGTAGCCATTTATTTAAGTTCTATTAGGCTACATTTATATTTTGTTCACCACTGTATCTCTCAGAGCCTAACACAGTTCCTAGCATATCATTGGTGTTCAAAAATATTTGTTGACTGACTCACTGACTGTATGGGACTGTTTATTCTTGTGCTAGTCCTTCAGGTTGCTCTGATGGTACAATTGTATTGGACCTTGAGCCCTTTCTTTTCCCAGTGTCTCCCAGCCATCTGCTAAGGACTTGAAATTCCTATGATTCCTTACTTCTCTGTGTTGAAGCTTTGAGAATACTTGTGAGAATGCAAATATAGTGACCACTGATTGTTCCCAGCAAAAAGAGGTTAGATTAGATCACAAGGCTTTTGGGTTGAGAGTTAGTCCAGTTGGTTATGATGTTATGGGAGGAGGGACCTTGGAAGAGAGATCCCTCAGCATAAACTCTGGGGAGGGAGTGTGAAGGCGGTGCCCAAACACTTGATATGAGGGAATTAAGGAGCCAAGGTGTGAGTGGGATGGAGACAGGCAGTGATGCCATAAGCCAGGCTCCATTTATAGCTCAGCTTACGTTACAACGTGTGTACATTATTTTGGTTTCTATATAAGAATTTTTTGGCAAAATTTGGGCTTTTTTGTGGGGAAGACAAATCCTAACCTTTTATCAAGTGACACTGTGAGATTTATAATTAGATAATAGTGGCTGTCTCTTGAGGGGACTGTCAGTTTGCAAATGATTCTCACCAGATTATGGTGGGATCAATAGGAGCTGAATAATTAAAATTCGATACTACTATGTCTCTTTCAATAACACTGTGGAGAATGATGTATGACAGATTTAATTGAATTTGTCAGAAACCATGGCTATATGCATAGATCACGGGGGATATTTTTAGAGTTTAAATGTATTTGATTTTCTGATGAGTCTTGCAATTGGGCTTTTAACATTCGAGGTTCCTCCTGAGCCCTGAGCTGCTGTGCTCTGGGAGTGCTGACAAGGCCAGGGAACACTGACCTGACTTTGTGCTGAACGTCAAAAAGTTTAAACATCAAATGGCATGATGGAGGTGGCTGCTAACTCCACGCATGGAGAAAAAGTTGATTTTGGGGAAAAAAAAAGGTCAGGCAAGAGAACAAAACGTTTATTACCTAATAATTTTCTTTCTCATGGCATTTGGTTAGCAACTGAAGGGACAATTCTGGAGTAACCCAGGTGACTTGAGTTCTAGCCCTTCTGGAGTAGTGTCATCTGTTTGCCTTCTCTATTTTGTAATATTATCAGAGACAAATAGGACACAAGATTTTAAAGCATTTTGTAAAATGTTATGCACTGTGAGGTAATATGAATATGTTAAGTATTATATCTATTTTTTTCTGGTATTGCCTCTACTTCTTCATTCATTCATAAGTCCATTCATTCACTTATCCACTTAATCACTCATCCATCCATTAATTCAATAGACTTTTACTAAGAGTGAACTCTGCCAAGGTCCTTGTTCTTGAGGGGTACAACGTCTAGTAGGGGAACAAACATGTATACAATTAAGTGCTATAAAGTGCTATAGGTATTATGGTAGAAGAATGTCCTAGTTGTAGGGGCACAAATCTGGTCATGGTATGGATGTTAGCAAAGGCTTCAGAGAGAAGGTAAACATGATTTGAGTTGTGAATGTTGGGTAGGTATTCACCAGGCAGATGGTGGTACAGGAAAGAGCATTTAAGGTGGAGGGAGCACCGTAAACAAAGGCACAGTCTAGAGTGCTTTAGGAACTCCAAGTAGTTTGGTGTGGTTGGAGAGATGAATGTGGAGAAGTTAGTGTGGGATGGCTCATGAAGTGGCTCATATGGCATTTGAGGGTACTGGATCTTTATGCTAGGGGCAGTGGGGAGCCATTGAGGGGCTATAAACAAGGAAGTTGTATGGAAAAGTTTGCCATTGAGTTAGAACCCTCTGGCATCAGCGTGGAAGGTGGATTTGAAGGGAGCAGGGCTAGAGGTAGAGTGACCAGTTAGAAGGTTATTATAATGGTTTAGAGGAGAGATGATACAGATCTGAATTATGGGTTTAAACACTAGGTGAGTGATGACTTAGCAGTCATTTCAGTGCAGATACCCAAGATGGGGAAAGGTTTCTGGATAAACTCCTCTTTTGTGACCATTTATGAACTTCCCTCCAACTTTGGCTCTGTATCTGGTATTCACAATCTCAGGGACTACCATCCTTCCATTCACACAAGTCAGAAACCTACCCCTTTCTAATCCTTGACATCCAGTTGTGTAGACTGTACCTCCAAAATCTCTCTCTGTCCCTCCTGCCACCATCCAAGCTCAGGCCACTGCAATAATCCTATTATCCCCTTCCAATCTGAACTCCACACTGTAGCCTGGAAGGCTGAGAGAACAGGAGACGAGAGTGGTATAAGATGAGTTATAAATCATCTGAGCCCCAGTGTCTTTATAATACAGGGAAAACAAAGTAAACAAAGTTAGTTTGAGAAGTGTTTGGCAATCTCATCTCAGTTTGTGGCAAAAGGTTGCACTCATTTTGGGTTCATTAAGCTGCCCGGAGACAGGCCAGTTCCTTTTTTCTATCGAAGGTGGTGTAGGGTAATTATTTATAGAATCTTAGTTTTGATATAGCTATTTCCCTTCCTCTTATAGGGAAGAGGTGGGCATGTCTCACCTATTTTTAAATTTGGCCAACAGATTCCTTTAACTTTTTTTTAGGCCAATTCAAGTCTCCTTCCTTTGGTTTACTCACAGTTACACTCAAGCATCTGTACCATTTTTTCAGTATCTCTCATTTATGAGACCTAACTTTATTCTTTTCACAGATGTTTATGGAACTAGCACTTTAAATAGGTAGAATAGACAACTGTGCACATGATGGGACTTCACAGACTCATAAGGTGTTAAAGTTGGAAGGGGCCTTAGGGATCACATGTGTCAAGCCCCTGGAAGCAATGCAGTCAGACACACAGACATGGATGAAAATCCCTCTTTTACCACTCAAGCTTTGTGGTCTGAGCAAGTGATGTAACCTTTCTGAAACTAACATTTCTTATATGTAAAATAAACATTGTACTAACTATTTGGGAAGATTAAAGGAATTATTGATGTAAATCGCCTGGAGCACAGTGTCTAGCACATGGTAAGGAGTCTGTAAATTTTAGTTTCCTTGAACTCTTTCTTTTCATTGCATTAAAATGATACATTTAGGAAACTGAGTCTCAGAATACTGAGACTAAGAGAGAAATGTCATCATAAGGATATACAGCTAGGTGGTGTCCAGATTAGAACTCAGTTCTCCTGTTTCCTTGCTCTATTTGTGGTTATGCTTAGAAACCCCCCTGCTCTGGTTCAGGAGCAGGTTGAGGAGGTGGTCGGGAAGGCTTTGTGTTGTTGGTCCAGGAGACAGGGGCAGAGAAGAGTGAGAGGAAGACAGTGAAGCCAGTGAAGCCAGGTTTCGCCTCCCTCTTAATTTTGCTAAGGACTACAATTGCTGCTCTTGTCCCAGAACACGATGTGTCTCATTTATCTGGAGTGAGTTTACTTACAAAGAGTCAGCATATGGGGCTGCTGGAAATAGGGGTGTACCTGATACCTAGAGGGGGCTTCTCGGCTGCATGTTGGATGATAGGAGAAGTCAGCTGGGAGGAGTAATCAGCACCGAGGGAATGATTGAGAAATGGCTTGATTCAGAAATTCTTAGAAAAAGACACATGAATGAATCTCCAACAATTAATAGCATGCAGGACTTAGTTGTTTTAGCGTGAACCACCTTGAGGTCATTCAGATCTTTTTTTTTTTTTGGTATTTCAAATATGGTATCATTAGGAGACTAAATTTTATTTTTAAAACTATTCTTCACAACTGAAAGCTACAACAAATGGCAGAGGTTGCATGTTTCATATTTGAGTGCTTGTAAGTTTACTGTTTTCAAACATTTATTGTCTGTTCTGCTTATAAATATTTACTTTCATGAATATTCTGGCATCATGGCTCAGTTCCTCTTTCTCATTATAAGTAGAGGCAGGCTTATGTTAGCAAACATAATAAAAAGCATGTTGATATTGTTGACCATGAGGTTCTGAGGTCCAGGTGGAGTAGGCTCTGTTTATTTCAATTTATTTGTTCACCTACATAAGAGATTCTGTTGCTGCTCCTCCCTGTCTCTCATCCGCCTATCTTTAACTGATGGATTATAAATTATAGTTGGCAACTTGGTGTCCTTCCTAAAGCAAGTGATAGTGTTGATTTATAATCAGTTAGATAGGATGTGTCCTTTGAATTATGTCTCCATTGGTGGGGCATGATAAGATTTCTCTGTGGCAATAATAACTTTTTTAAAATAAAATCTTCTGTTCCTAATTGAATACCCTTTATTTCTTTCTTTTGCCTGATTGTCCTGGCCAAAACTTCTAATACTATGTTGAATAGGAGTGATGAGAGAGGGCATCCTTGTCTTATGCCAATTTTCAAAGAGAATGCTTCCGGTTTTTGCCCATTCAGTATGATATTGGCTGTGGGTTTGTCATAAATAGCTCTTATTATTTTGAGATACGTTCCATCAATACCTAGTTTATTGAGAGTTTTTAGCATGAAGGGCTGTTCCATGTCCTTTGCAGGGACATGGATGAAGCTGGAAACAATCATTCTCAGCAAACTAACACAAGAACAGAAAACCAAACACTGCATGTTCTCACTCATAAGTGGTAGTTGAACAATGAGAACACACGGACACAGGGAGGGGAACATCACACACCAGGGCCTGTCTGGGGGTGGGGGACTAGGGGAGGGATAGCATTAGGAGAAATACCTAATATAGATGATGGATCGATGAGTGCTGCAAACCACCATGGCACGTACATACCTATGTAACAAACCTGCGTGTTCTGCACATGTACCCCAGAACTTAAAATATAATTTAAAAACACACCCTAAAAAATCTTCTTACTTAGTGTCCGTCCACAAATAACAATCATATGGTGGCCAAGGTTAGAGGGCCCAGTCTGTGGTCAGTGTTAGGGGTTCGGTCTGGAGCCAGGGTTAGCTAGGTGCCAGGGGACACAGTGAATGGTTAGTTCGGGTTAATCCCCTCTTGAATTTTTTCTGTAACCCAGAAGGGTATTTACTTTTATGATCCACCATCTACCACATTCTACTCAGAAAACGCAACCCTGAGGGAAGGGATCCCCGAGCTGGAAGGTGGAGGGCAAAGGAAAGAGGAGTGGAAGTCAGAAGCAAGTCCAGGCTGGGGTAACACATGCAGCAGCTGCCACTGTGGGAAGCTCAAGGGCATCAGGCCTTGCTGGATCGACTGTGCAGGAAGACAACATGGAGGGTGAAGGCCCATGAGACAAACCTCACCTACTTTACAACTTTGTCTTTGACACCATCTATAGAATCCAGCACTTTGTCTGGAGGGGTTTTTAAAGGAGATATTTTGGAATAAGACGTGTGGAGTGACAGCTATGATGTTTGTTTCCTTCACCCTTGAAACCATGGGCTACCTTTGAAGTGTTAACCACCTTGAGCAATCTCTTGGCCCCGTTGGTAGTCAGGACCTCTGTATGTGGGGACCTCCAGTCTGGTCACGTAGGATGTTGCTTAACCTGGAGGTCTGAGCCTGCTGCCAGGCCTTTCGCTTGGGAGAGTTTTTCACAGGCTGCTGGATGTACTTCTGGATGTGATAATCAGGGAAGGTAAAAGGTCTGAGAGGAAAATCCTTTTAAAGGCATTCAACTTTAGTGTCACCAGAGATGCCTAGTGCAGCTTTGTAAAAAAGACAGGAAATGCCCTTGGTGTCTGCCAGCGAGCATATTCTGGAAAGCAGTTGCAATGGCAGCTAGGTTAACAAGGAACTGGTGAAGAATCAGGAGTCCAAGAGGACTGTAGCTTATGAGTGCACTAAAACAGTGATTTCCAAAACCACTTGGAGATTCCATATGGCCTAAACATGGATATTTTAATTCATTCCATCCTAGGGGCTAGGGAGTATATGCATTTAACAAGTGCCTCAGGTAGCTCTGATGCCACTGGTACTCACAACTATTGCAGTAACAATACATTATTTCAGATTCTTTGAATTGGGCCTTGTGGATGCTCTGATATGAGTTGAGCTGAAATTTCTGTTGGGGTTTGTGACGAAAGGGTTGCTTTAACAGTGGAGCACTGCAATCAGGTTCAAAATAGGGAGAATAGTTCAGCTGTATAAAAGAATACTCCAATTCTACGAGAACCAGATGTTTGCAAGCACGGTTGGATGATTGTTTTGTGTACTACAAATTAGTACTCTATGTACACTTCTGATAAGTCTTTTCCTTTCTTTGTGGTAAGTTTCATAAGCGCCTCTTAATATACAATGCTTGCTTTTGCAACTTTAAGTTAATATTGAGTGAAATAATAAAAATCTGCTTCTGGTACATGCGCATACACACATACACACAAGGTACGCAATTCAGATTGACTTCCATACAACTTATCTAAATGACTAATTTTTGATGACAGTAGAATTAAAGGCCATGAAGTAAGGAGTGCAAAGGGGAGAATGGTATTTGAATTGTGATGAAAGACAGACTTCAAATAAAGGACTTTTGTGCTTGGTATAGAGATCACTAGCAGTTTTTTCCCCAGGAAAATCCTTTTTTCATCAAACCCAAAGCATTAAAAGCCAGAAAAGAGGGAGGGAGAGCAAAGGGGTGGGGAATGAGAAACTAAGAAAGGGTTAAAGAGAGTCCAAAGGATGTACTGAGTTTGAACAAGCCTCTGAGGTCTTTGGATTTCTTTTGTTTTGGTGATGTCTTGGGGACTTTGTCAACTTTCTCCATCAATGACCTCCTCTTAATGTCCAGACAAAGTTCATGGTACATAGGAAGATTTGGAAACAGAAACAGACGGAAGGTAGCCCAACCCCAATAAATCTTCTATAGCCCATTCTCCATCAGCATCCCAATTCTGTCCTTGTGCTACCTCTGGGGGTAGCTGTACTCTTTGCATATAGCACGTTAACCCATCTTGTTCTCTACCTCCCTGTCCCTTCTCCAAGGCCCATAGGTTCAATCAGCTACTTGCCCTGCCTTTGGGGGAGTGGCGTCAATGTAGGCAACTGTACCTGTAATTAGATGACAGCAAAATTAATTATAGAAAATTGTGGCCCCAGAATAGGGAAGCCCAATTAAATCAAAACTAGGGAATATGGGTCCTCAAATGGCACAAAAGTGGTAGAAGGGACAGGTTGTGGGTGTAGATGGTTGGGAAAGTACAAACTTCTCCCATTTCCTTGGACCTCCACAAGCTAGAAGGAATAGGTAACATAAGACGGGAAGTAGCGGAAGCTGGGAAAAAAGTTCAAGGAAAATTTTGTTGTCTATCGTGATTTGCAGTTATAGATTTTTTTCATGGTACAAATCATAGTGCTATTTATGACAGGACGTCTCAAACCGTAATGTATATGACAATCACCTGAGGATCTTGTTAAAATACAGATTCTGATTCTGTATGTCTAGGAAGGGGTCTAATATTCTGCATTCCACGGTATAGGTGGGGGTTATTGGAGAAGGCTTAAGGAGGAGGTGGGTCCTGAGCAGGCCACTGAATGATAAGATGAGGTTTGGCTAAATAGTGAAGCAAGCTAGGGGATGTCCTGTGGTGCGGGGGTTGGAGAGGCAGTCTGAAATAAAAGCACTGAGGATGGAATAAGCTTTTATATACCCAGAACAAGGAGAAGTCGAATTTTGCAGGACAAAAAGCTTATTTGAGGAAGATGGTGAAGCTAGGGTTGGGTAGATAGAGTGGAACCATTTCATGGTGGGCTTTGAATGCTGGCCTGAGGAATGTGGGCTTTATCCTGGTATAAACAGAGTCAATGAAAGATTTTGAGCAGAGGAATAACATACTGAAAGCTGTACCTTCAAGTGAATTAATCTTACAGCACTACATAGGATGAATCAAATGGAAGAGAACCTTGGAGGAAGGTAAAATGTCAATTGCAGTAAGATAGATGTGAGGGGATGAAGCCCTGTATCAGGCTGGCAGTAGAAGATTTGGGGAAAAAAAGTCATCAGACTGGGAAACAGTAAAACTTTGTGACTGACTGAAGGTCCCCCTCCTTCAAATTACTTCATCCAGAAAGACTGAGAGGCTGTGAGGCCAAGGTTTATCTGACTAGTGCATTTCTAAAGCTCTTGTTAAACTCCTAAAAATCAGATTGTGAAGTGAGCTGGTTGCTGTGACCTTGTGAGAGAACCAACTTTCTATGATATTGCCAGAGGGGCTGAAAGGCGATGTTCTAAATGGTATATAAAATTCTGAAAGGATAGGACAAATGGATGCCAATAATCTTTGTGAGATAGTAACTACTGATGAAACACAAGGTCATAGATAGACTTTGGAGAAGCTAGAAATGAAGCAAGCAATTTTGGTTGGATTTTGTTTACAAGGTATGTGTAATTGGAGACCATACTGACAAGAGTTCAGCTATAAACACAGATTTCATCTAGAAGCCCTTTGAGGACAATGCCTTATATGCTGTGGGAATAAAGGGTTAAGAGGAAGAAATAATTTTGGGCTTTGTCCTTATAGCACTTGTGAGGCCCAAGACTGACTGGCCAGATGTTCCTCTGCCCTTTCCAATAACTGCATTGTATCCCCACAGCATAACAATCATTCAGGATTTGTTTCATTGTTCAGAAAAGTAAGTGACATGTGCCCCTATTCCTGGGCTGTGAATTGAACGCAGCACTGAAAGCCCCTCCTCTGTCTTAAGTTTCTCTAATCATTAGTTTGCAGTGGGGCCTGAAATGCCCACTGTGCAAGTCAGTTTAAGGCACAGGACTCTGTGAAAAGGCAAATATGTTAAGCCAGTAAAGATTACTTTTACTACCTCCTTATCATGGAGAGAGCCTCAAGTGAATAGGGATATAGGACAGGGAAGTTATAGTGAGGGGAAGCGAAAAGTTCTGGATGATGACACCATGTTGGGAGAAGTCTTCTCAATATGGATGTGAGTGGCACTAGGTAGCCAAGAGCCACTGCTGGGTACACTAAGTGTTTCTGGATCAGCCCATGGCAGCCCCACTCCTAAGGAGCAGCAATCTTCAGACAGTCTTAATTGGAAGGTCTGGTGAGTGGTAATTTTCTATTTCACAGATGTTGGTGGCCTGTGCTGTTTAAGAGGCATCTTGCCGTGCCTCAGGCTTTTGGGAAGAGAGCTTCAATTCGTACTACAATGATATGTTTCTGCTGGGCTGATAAACAACCTGCTGGATCTTACCGGAAAAAAAAAATTGGACCCCAGGATTGATATATGCAGAGGACCATACTTCCCCTGGGTCCTTTTGTAGCCCTAAAAGTTGGTACTGAAGGAAAATTGAGAGCTCCTAATGCCCGGTGCAGAGTTGGCAGTCTATATTTGTTGGATATACTAATAAATGATTGAATAAATAAATAAAATATAAATAGTCTGAAGAAAGCACTACATTTAAAGTCATAAGGCTTGAGTTCAAATTTCTAGACTGCCAGAAATTTGACTGTTGGGCCTTTGGTAAATTTTCGTCTCTCCCTGGGTCTTATTTTCTTAACATACAATAAAATCGAAATAGTCATACTTGTCCTGCCTCTTTTGCACAGTTGTGGGAGAAACAATATGTATACATAAAAAATAATCCTTTTGGAAACTAAAATCCACAGAAATGTCCTGGGCTGAACAAGGACAGTCATTTTGATGTTTGCTAAATTAAATATATCCCTGGATCTCATAATGGAGGGTCACTACTGCCAGCCTCTGGTCTAGATGCATCCTCTTACAAAGAAACCTCTGTGTTGCCAACGACCCACTCTCAGACTCCTGTGTAAGCAGTGTAAGAATTAGATTTTTGTTCTTTTCTGCTGGCTTTTCTCTTCTAAGTGACAGAAAGCATTGGAAGCATTGTGGACTTCACATGAAACACTTTTGGAAGCCATTGACCAGATGTCTGTATTGTCTCCTCAGCTGCTTATAGCCATCCCTCCAAAGATGAGAGTTATCTTACGATTTTTTCTGTGAATCCTCAACTGTCTCTATGATGGCACTGTCCCAAGGGAGGGGAAAGGGGAGGGGAGCAGGAGACAGCAGCAGAGTGGGACTTTCTCTCTTTTCTCCCCCACCTTGTAATTTACAAGGAGGAGTTGATTTGACTTTCAATCAGCCTCTTCTTTGTGTCATTTTCCTTTCATCTGAGGGCTTACTCCTCACCTTGGTCTCTGCTCAGTTGATCTCAAAAGAAGCTTTCTCACATTCCTTTTCTTGGACATATTGTGCAGATTTCCTATTTAAATGGATGCTTTGTTCTCGGGGTTAGGGGAGAGAAGGTAGGATGATTTAAAAATCTTGCCAGGAGTCCTTGAGGAAGCAGGCTGGAGTCCTGTTTGCAGAAGTCAATAGGCTTGTTGTAAGCAGGCATTGTGTGTTCTAGCATAGGCGGCTAAACAAATCAATTTCAATTTACTTGTCCAGCAAAAGGAGCCATTATTTAGAACTGAATGGCCTGAGCTCCCATAATATATTGTGAAAACTTATTGTAGTTTTTACTGAGAACTAGCTTATGATGAAATTATTTGTTTAGAAGCAAAGTGTGGATGTTTATAGAATATAAATTCTGGAGTTATTGATTAGAGGCAGCTGAAGAATGAGTCACATTTCTTTTCTAAATGTGGTGGTTGGATGATATTGATATGATGGACATTGATATCACAGTACGTTGCTGGCTGGAAACATGGCAGGATCTTTATTTTGACAATAAGCACAATTAACACGAGGGGAGGGTGTTTACTAGTTAGGGAGATGACATAGTAAAGGCTGAAGTTCATTCACCTTTAAATAGCAAGTTGGCTCATAAATTCGGTTCCCTTATGAGAATGTCTGTCACAGGCTCTATATTTTACGTTAGCTATAGAGCTTGGTATATTACCAGTAAACTGTTGAAACTGCCTGTAGGAGTAACATTTAAGGCTCGATTCACTGAAGTTTTACGTTTCCCTTTTTGCAGTTTACGTTAAAAAAACGCAACAACCAAGATATTTGGGCTTGAAACATGATTTATGTCTCTCCCCCCAGTTAGCTGATCACATATTTTTCTATTTTTCAGGACTTTCTATGCAGCTTGTGTAACTTCCTATTACTGCTCTTCTGGAAAATGACTACAGTCTATGTATTGAGATTTTCCATTGCTATTTCATTCCTTTGCCATTGCCATTTCCATTCCTCTGCCATCACTGTGGTCTACTAGAACTTCAGATTCTGTTCAGTTGATGTAGTTGGATAGAACACTGGGTTGAAGAATAATAACTGCTGATGACTTATCATCATTACCTCAGCTCCTAGTAATCTTGTGCCATTTAGTTGCCTTTTTATCTCTCCTATTTTCTTTTATTTTGTGGTTATTTAACATTGTTTCTGGTAGTTTTTGTTTCCCTTCAGCTCTGGTAAATGTTCCTTGAGGGCTGAGGCTGTGTTAATTGTTTTGTTATTCCCCACAGGTACTAACATTTGTTGAATTAATGATTGCATTGGCTTACACAAATATTGTAATATCTTGCATTAGTATTGCAAGTATTAAAGTTGCCACTAAAATACATTCCATGTGCACATAATAATAATAGTGGGCATTAATTAAATCTTTACTGTGTAGCATTCTAGAAACTTTTCATGTGTTGTTTAATCCTTCCAATGATACCATGATATAATGTTATTTGTATTACCATTTTATAAATGAAGAAACTGAGGCTCAGAGATGTTAAGTCATTTGCCCACCATTACCAGCTAATAAGTGGCAGAACTGGGAACTCAGGTCTGCATACCAGCTTTTTGTGAATTTCTCATATATATATATGTGTGTGTACATATATGTGTGTGTATATATGTATATATATGTATATATGTGTATATGTATATATGTATATATGTGTATATATGTGTACATATGTGTATATGTATATATGTATATATGTGTATATATGTGTATATGTATATATGTGTATATGTATATATGTATATATGTGTATATATGTATATATGTGTATATATGTATATATGTGTATATGTGTATATATGTATATATGTATATATGTATATATGTGTATATGTGTATATATGTGTATATATGTGTATATATATGCGTATATATGCATATATATGTTTATATATATGTGTATATATGTATATATGTGTATATATGTATATATGTGTATATATATGTGTATATATATATGCATATATATATGTGTGTGTGTGTGTGTATATATATATATATATATATATATATGTGTATATATATATATATATATATATATATGTGTATATATATATATATTTTTTTGAGACGGAATCTTGCTTTGTTGCCCAGGCTGTAGTGCAATGGTGCAATCTCAGCTCACTGCAACCTCCGCCTCCCTGATTCAAGCAATTCTCCTGCCTCAGCCTCCCAAGTAGCTGGGATTATGTGCACACACCACCATGCCTGGCTAATTTTTGTATTTTTAGTAGAGATGGGATTTCACCATGTTGGCCAGGCTGGTCTCGAACTCCTGACTTCAGGTAATCCACCTGCCTTGGCCTCCCAAAGTGAAGGGATTACAGGCATGAGCAATTGCACCCAGCCTCCAAAAAATATATTAAAACAACCTCCATACCCACTTATTGTGCCACCTTCTCCCCTCACTCTGCATAGGAAACATCTTTCAACTTCTATCATGGTGAGCACACATTTTACAGGATCTATGATCTATTCCGTGGCTACGTAATGATTATTACAACAATGCAATAAGCCAAAGGATGAAGATAGGCTTCAGATAAATATGGACTATGTAGATCTATTTATTTACTTCTTTGGAACAATCAAGCTCCAAAATATTATATATTATTGAGCTCCGAGAGTGTCAGTTTAGAGGTTATCAGAAATCTTCTACAAATGATGAATAAATTGGCCAAAAAAGCTGAATTTTCCAAACTGGAAAATCTATCTCCAAGAGTCTGCAATTTTGAAACGATTAGGGATAGGTGACCTGGCAGAAATGTTCCTGCCAAGAAGGCTGTATAATTTGTATCATTTGCTTCTAGAGACAATCACCTCTTGAATTGTATTTAATAGTGTGTGTTTTTTAACAGCTGTGTTGAGTTGTAATTCACATACCATATTATCCATTTAATGAATACAATTCAATATTTTCAGTATATTCACAGGGTTTTGCAACTATCAGCACAATCTACTTTTAGAATATTTTTATTCTCCCACAAAGAAACCCTGTGCCCTTTTAGCATCTCTCTCTATTCCCCTATAGACCCTGCTCCCCAGCTCAAGGCAATCATGAATCTACCTTTTGTCCCTATAAATTTGCTTATTCTGAACATTTCATATTAAAAGAATCATTCAGTATGTGGTCGTCTGTCATTAGTTTCTATCACTTACCATGCTTTCAGTTTCCTCTGTTTTACAGTATGTTCCATACTTCATTCTTTTTTATCGCTGGATAACATTTCCATTCCTTGGATGGATTGTCACTTAACTTCTGGATGATGTCTTTTGAAGCACAAAAATTTTAATTTTTATAAAGTCAAAGTTTTTGTTTATTATGATTTTGCTGTCATAGCTAACATTTCATTGCCAAATTTAAGGTAATGAACGTTTATCCCTGTGTTTTCTCTGAGAGTTTCATGGGGCTTGCTCTTATAGTTCAGTCATAGATCAAGTTTGACTTAATTTTTGTATATGGTATAAAGTAGAGGTCTAATTTCATTTTTTTTTGCATGTGGATATCCAGCTATTCCAGCATTATTATTGAAGAGACTACCTTTTCCCCATTTATTGTCTTGGTAACCTTGAATAAAGTTAACCACAAATGTAAGGGTTTATTTCTGGACTTTCAATTCTATTCCGTTGATTTATATGTTTATCTTTATGTCAGTACCATGCTGTTTTGATTACTGTAGCTTTGCAGTAAAATTTGAAATTAGGAACTCTGAGTCCTGAAACTTTGTTTTCTTTTTCCAGATTTCTTTTTTTTTCTTCTATTTTTGACCCCTTGCATTTCAAAATGAATGTTAGGAAATGTATGTCCATTTCTGCAAAAAGAGCAAAGTGGTCCTTTGATATATATTGCATTAATCTGTAGATTCAATAATAATATTAAGCCTTCTGATCCATGAACATGATGCTATTATTTATGATGCCCTTTTTTTAAAGTTTCTACACACAGGCCAGGCGTGGTGGCTCACACCTGTAATCCTAGCACTTTGCGAGGCTGAGGTGGGAAGATCACTTGAGCCCAGGAGTTTGAGACCAGCCTGGGCAACATGATGAGACCCTATCTCTACAAATTTTTTTTTTTAAATTAGCTGGACATGGTGATGTCATGGTGATGTGTATCTGTAGTCCTAGCTACTTGGAAGGGCTGTGGTGGGAGGATCACTTGAGCTCAGGAGATCAAGAGTGCAGTGAGCTGTGATCTTACCCATGCCCTCCAGCTTAGGCAGCAGAGTGAGACCCTGTCTCAAAGAAAAAAAAAGTCTCCACACAGCATTGATTTGTGATGCTATTGTAATTGGAAATGTTTTCTTTGTAAAGTATTTAAATGTACACATAAAATTATATGTATTGTGTACATCATTATATTTTGAAGTATACACACATACATTGTGGAATGACTAAATCCAGCTAATTAACAAATGCATTACCTCACATAATTATTATTTTTGTGGTGAGAACACTTTATACCCACTCTCGTAGCATTTTTAATAATACAACATATTGTTATTTATTGTAGTCACCATATTGTATAGTAGATGTCTTGAACTTACTCTTCCTATCTAGCTGAAATTTTCTATATTGTGTCCAAAATCTTCATTCCCCTCCCTTCACCCACACACACAACCACTTCAGCCCCTAGTATCCATCTCTCTGCTTCTAGGAGATGGACTCTCTTTTAGATTCCACATATGAATAAGATAATGTGATATTTGTCTTTCTGTTCCTGGTTTATTTTACTTAACATAGTGTGCTCCAGGTTTATCTGTGTTGTTGCAAATGACAAGATCTTCTCCATTTTAGGACAGTAATATTCCATTGTGCATATAAGCCACATTTTCTGCATCCATTCATTCATTGATAAAATAGATATGTTTGTGGGAGAATAAAGGGTCCGGGGCTTCCTATCCCATCATCTTGCTAATGATATCCGAAGGCAATTTGGATAAAATAATAACATTTATTTTAATTATAATTAAGGATGACTTTTGGGGATATGCATTGTGATATAATACAATAGAGTTTTTGTGGGACTTCATAGGTGAAAAGGGTATTCTTGCCTTTCTTTCCTGGTTACCTGAGGTCACATGTGTCATTTAGGGCCTTTTTGGTTATTTGGCCAAGGTTATTGAGCCCTAATGGTTATTAAATATTTGTATGTATTTGAGAACACATCAGAAATTGGGGACCCAGTCCCTGCATTTGAGGGCAGAGTAATATGGAAAGAAGATTCATTTCAGATACTTTATTCACTATAATTTATTATCCCTGTCTCTCAAATGACAATATTGAGATCAAGGGAAGTAAAACGACTTCTGCAAGGTTGTGTAAAAGTTTATTGAGAAAGATAAAGCTAAAACACAAGTCTCTTATGTGGATAGTCATATAGCCACACTTAACTGCAAGGGAGATTAGGAAACAGTCTCTCTATGTGCTCAGAAAAAAAAGTGGAGAACAGATTTTGGTGGGCAGCTAGTAACATCTTACATACTCTGATAGTTCATGTTAGAAAAACAAGATGGAAGACGTATGGAGGCAGTAGATAAAGGAAGAAGAAAAGAGGGCTTGATGAAGTAGTCCAGTGTTCTCATAGTTTTTGTGAATGTATGCATACAATAATAGCGTTATTCATTCAGGCACTGGGTTAGTGCCTTCTTTGAATTATCATATTTAATGCTTACAACTTTGTAATATAGTTACCATTATCACCACCATAAACACGAGGAAAGTAAGGCCCAAAGAGGTAGGCTGCTTATTCGTATTTACACACTTAGTAGAAAATAATAAAGGATGATTATGAAGCCAAACCTGTCCAACTGCAATCATTCAGTGGTGTTGTATTTTTCTGGATTTGGGTTATAATGCAGGAATGTATTATTTCTGTTTGGGAAGATTAGAGAAAATTTTTTAGAGGAGGTTAGGATTTGAGCTGAGCCTTGAAGAATGAATGGGGTTGATTTTTAAATACTGTAGAGGAGCAGGGAATTCCAAGAAGAGGCCTCATGAGCAAAAAATTGGAAGCGAAGGTATGTTCAAGAGATAAGGGGTATAGTGAAGAAGTTTCACAGGAGAAAAGTGAAGATGAGCCTGGGAAAGAGTGAGAAGATTTAAATGTTAGACTAAGGACTATGGACTTGATCTTATAGATAGTGGAGATGAATGAAGTACATTGAGCAGGTGAGTGTCAACATCATGTTAGTTTTACATATACGTAAAAGGCTAGGTGTAATTTAAGGGATGTTGGAAAGCCCTTGTGGTCCTATTTCCTCACCACTTATAACTTTCTTATTCAAGTATCATATTATTGAAATTCCACTATTAGGGATTTCTTTCTTAGGGTTAGACTCTCTGCTCTCTTTTAAAATGGAAACAGCCCTGCAAAGAGTAACACATTGTCATTAAGATTTCAACATGAAGGTCTTCATTAGTTCTTTTCATTCCCTCAGAGCAGAGGTTCTCCCAAGAGTATAGAGTGCCTGAGTGAGAAGGGGAAAAGGTACTCTGGAAGAAGAAAGAAGAGGGAGATTCTTGCCAAGAAGCCTCTGCCTGCTTCTGGCTTTGAGTTTGAGCCAGCGCCCAACTCCAGACATTTGAATTACTAACCAATTAGATGCCTGCACCTTCTATTGAAGAGGGCGTAGACTAAGAGATGTATTTTTCTTTCTGCACAAAGGTTTCACTTGAAAATAAATCACTATCCATTGTAAGACTCCAAATCCATACATTGGCCTAGTCTAATTCTCTCTCTAAATCAGGTCTTAATGTATTGGCTATGAAATAGTCATAAAAATGAGGATCATGTGTTGGTGTGAGTATATACATGCATATATATGTAATCATTATTTCTGGGCCATATTTGTATGGCCATGTGCATGTATCCTTTTGTGTTATAAAGGTCTAATTATTTAGCTTTCAGTTTTACTACTAAGTTAGTAGAGAGCTTCTCTTGATTATCTTTTGAGAGGAAAAAGCCCCTCTGCTGAGAGAGGTCTGTTTTAGCTTAGAAAACTTATGGCAGTAGGCAGAAAGGAAAAGAGTGACTGGGCATGGGATTGTGAGAGTTAATGTGAGGTGTGTGGAAGGAATGTCCTCAGATGCCTCAATCACAAGTGGGTAGACTACACTGGGAGAGAAGGGGAGGTAGAGTAATAAAGGGCAATCAGGCAGAGGATTGAACTCTGACACATATCTTCAGGACTCCAGGACTCTAGTACTGGGAAATGGGGATTTTACAGATCACGGACAGTGCCAGCCCCTAAAAACTCTGCGTGGTTCCACATGAAAGCCACTTTCTGTGACAGAACTTTTGAGTGTAACTCTTGAGTAGTAAACTTTAGTAGCAGTCTGAGTTGATTTTTTTCTCAAATAAAATGTTGTTCTGTGTGTGTGCGTGTGTGTGTGTGTGTGTGTGTGTGTGAGAGAGAGAGAGAGAGAGAGAATGAGATCCTGAAAACATGTGTGTGGTCAGGGAGAGCTGCACGGCCAGGTTTGCTTTGCTAAAACAAGTTCCCAAATGATAACTGTCACTGAACGTGTTAGCTGACAGGATTGAGAGAATGATACCAAAGTTATGTGTACTCAAAAGTCTGTTCTACAGGCGTGGTCTGGGCAAATGTTACCTGTCTCTATAACAACTTCAGTTGGATTGACACTCCCCCTTTCTTGTCACTCTGACAAGTCAGAGATAATCATTGCCGAAGGAAGGGTAGATGTTTCACAGGCTGTGTGCAGTAGATGAAGTGAGTTGTAGTGGGGTGTATTAGTACATTTTCATGCTGCTGTTAAAGACATACCCAATACTGGGAAATTTACAAAAGAAAGAGGTTTAATTGGACTTACAATTTCATGTGGCTGGGGAAGCCTCCCAATCATGGTAGAAGGCAAGGAGGAGCAAGTCACATCTTACACGGATGGCAGCAGGCAAAGAGAGAGCTTGTGCAGGGAACACCCATTTTTAAAACCATCAGATCTCATGAGACTTATTCACTGTCACTAGAACAGCATGGGAAAGACCTACCCCCATGATTCAATTACCTCCCACCAGGTTCCTCCCACAACACGTGGGAATTCAAGATGAGATTTGGGTGGGGGGACACAGCCAGATCATATCATGTGGGAAGAAGAGATAGAAAGATAGCTGAGAATATATCCATAAAATGCTGGAAGAAGGGGAAGCTTAGGAATCATGTGGCTTTTCTTTACCCAATCTTACCAAGTGACCTGACAAGCCTTTTTTTAAGCTTCAGGCTAACTAGTCTCAACTTGAGTTCACATCGTCCCAGGCTGGGAATTCTTTCTCAAGTCTTAGGTCCTTGATTCCTAATTATGAGTTTTCTGTACCATATAGAGGTCTCCAGAACAGCTTGGGACCTAAAAATAGTAACATAGTTACTGGAAAACATATACCTTCATGGAACTTGGGAAGTGGGGAAGGAAGTGACAATGAAATATAAGTCTTTTGGGGAATTGTTTGCTGGAAACAGAATGTCATGGATTGCATTCATTCAACATACTTTTATTATAGTGTCTCCAAATGTATGCTTTATACTGGGTTTGTGGGGTGTCCTTTATCTCCCAATCCATTCTTCACACTGCTGCCAGAATGCTCTAGAACATTAATCATATTATAGCACATCCTACATAGAACCAGTCTTCCTAATATGGCATTTAAAATCTTCCTTGGTCTTGCCCCTGCCTATTTATCCAGCCTCTTTTTCAACATGTTATGTTTCTTATGCTGCTTGTAGATCTTCACCCATACTATTCTATTTCATGTGTACGTGTCTGTCTTTATTCATAATGTCCCCTCTGCTTGGGATACCCTTCCCAACTAACTCCCTTTTTTCAAGTTTCAGCTCAGGTTCTATCTCCTTCAATAATATTCTCTTAACTCCCAGGTCCCTCCTCTCTGCTCCAATAGCACCATAAATTTTCCTCTTTAAAAAACACTTAACCATATAATATTCAAATGATTTCATTATCACTTCAGGAGATGTTAGTAAATGCTGACTGGGCCTAATGTTGATGAATAACTTGATACATTTTGGAGGGGCCCTAGGAAGCTAAAAAACTTAGATTTATTATTTTATTAACCACTTACCACTATATACCAAAAGAACAACTGTAGTGATTCTTAATCTAAATGTTGGGAGTAAAGCGGCAGTGGCTAGCTAGAGTTTGCTAATTCAGAATTAGTATCTGTGAATTTGAAAGTCCTTGTGCAGAGGGTGGGGGAAGAAAAGATGTTTCTGCTTTATTTTTTTGTTGTTGTTAGATATGCTAGACCCAATTCCTTCATGTGACCTGAGAAGATGGCACGGAATGTTTGCACAAGTACCAAATGGCTGATTTGTTCACTTCTGTTAAATTGCATGGCTTGTAAAGGCCATTTATTTGCTTTGCCTTTCTTGCCACATAGATTTGTAACATTAGATCTAAGAGGAAAAAGGTCTGTTTGCCTTAGATTTTGGCTGTGTCCCAGGGAGGCAAACTTTTATGCAGCTTTTCAACCAGCAGCATGAAGGTTTATTAGATGTAAAAAAAAAAATGCATTTGCTATTCTTTCAGGGCAGTTAATGGAGTTACTTCATATAAAATCTCGATAATATTTTCTGTTTCCCAGAAAAAATTATACATAAGTATGCAAGCATGATAGATACACCATTAATAGTTTATACTAACACACAACCCATGTTCAATTCACTTCAGACATTTAGTGTTTACTATGTTCTAGTTATATGTTAGGAATTCAGGAATGCCTGAATTCCTAGAAATGTGAGACAAAGTCTCCATTACCAGAAAATCTTCACAGTATGATGAATGCAATAAAAAGTGAAAAGATGTAAGCTACAGAATGAGCACAGAGGAAGCATGGGTGAACTTTATTTAGGAGGTCAGGGAAGACTTCTCTGAAGAGGAAACTTCTGGCTGTTCTTCATGAATGAATGAGTATTCACCAGATAGACATAAGGCAGAAGGAGGGAGAGGCAATCTATGTGGCAGGAACAGCATATACAAAGGCAAGGAGAAGCAGCAAGGCTTGTTCCAGGAACTATGCGTGATTCAGAACTGCTAAAGCATGAAATGTTAAGGCTTGGGTTGTGCAGGCAGGAGCCCAATTATGAAGTACCTCATACACTTTATTTTGTACATGGTAAGGAGCCAGTGATGGGATTTAAGTAAGAGAGTTATGTAAACCGATTTACATTAATTTACTCATTCAGGGTGTCAGTTAATGAGAATTGATTGAGCCACTACTATGTGCCAGGCCCTCTGTCAGGCACTGTGGGTATGGTCTTTCTCTTGATGGAGTTTAAGGTCAAGTGGGGGAAGACAGATGTGGTAAAAACAAATAGAAAAATGATGAGTGCACTGAAGAAGAAGAACAGAATGTAAAGGGAACTAATCTACTTTAGAGGTGTGGGGATGGGGAAGAAGTAACAAAATATAAGTAGACATTAGCTAGACAAATGGGGAAGGGGAGAACATCCCAAAGACTGAGGGAGGGAGATACACAAAATGCCCGAGGGAAAACTAACAAGCTGTTTCAGGGTAAATGTAAGAACACCACGGTGGCTGAACTATGAAAGGCCATAGGAAAAGAGTAGCAGATGAGGATAGGTTGGTTGGTTAGTCTTTGATTGTTTTGATTTTATTATGATTATTATTATTTGAGATGGAGTTTCACTCTTGGTGCTCAGGCTGGAGTGCAATGGCACGACCTCAGCTCACTGTAACCTCCGCCTCTCGGATTCAAGTGAGTCTCCTGCCTCAGCCTCCAGAGTAGCTGGGATTACAGGCATGCGCCACCATGCCTGGCTAATTTTGTATTTTTAGTAGAGATGGAGTTTCTCCATGTTGGTCAGGCTGTTCTCAAACTCCTGATCTCAGGTGATCTGCCCGCCTAGGCCTCCCAAAGTGCTGGGATTACAGGCGTGAGCCACCACGGCCATCCTGTTTTGATTTCATTAGATTGAAGAATGTTTCTAGCAGCAGAATAGGGAGTGCATTTTGGAAGTGAAAAGTGGAAGTGTGAAGAAGGAGTATTGCAGCAATCCAAGGGAGACGTGACGAAGTCCTGATTAAGGGCAATGGCAGTGGGAATGGTGAAGAGAGAACAGAAAGATAAGCTGTTTAGGTGGTAATATCAATATGACTTAATAACCGATTAGATCTGAGGGCTAACAAAGAGGGAGGATTGGAGAATAACTTGGTTTTCTGGCTTAGTAAGTGAGAAAATGTGGGCCACCAACCAAAATAAGAAATATAATAGGTTATTTCAACTCTGGCATGGATTCCAGTTGCTGATTGTTTACAATTGACTTTGAACTTCTGGCCTCATTCTACTGGTCAGTACTGGTGCCCTCTGTCAAAAAACAATGTATTTTTATTAAATTAAAATAGCACATGAGTATAGTAAAACAATTAAAACAGTATAGAAATGCATAAAAGAAAACTAAAAATTTCCCCTCTCATCCACCCTAGTCAATTTCCCCATAGATAAACTCTGTTAGTAATTTCTTCTAGAAAAATATTGTTTGCACTTATCAGCGTATATATATAGTCTTTGTAAATTTACATACACAGAATCTTACAAACCGTTTTGCACCTTGCTTTTTAAATTTTAATATATTGTGGAAATCATTCTATATCAGGACACACCTCATTCTTTTTAATGACTACATAATACAATGTTCCATTATGGATGTAGCCTACTTTAATTAACCATTCTCTTATTGAGGGATTTAGGTAGTTTTCAGTTTTTCTCTGTTATTCATGCATTAAATAGATATTTGTTGAGGGACTACTGTGTGCCAAAGGTAATCCTTGCCTCTGTGGAGTAAATAGTCTGGTGGGGAAGATAGTCATTAATTAAATTACAGAAATGTTGAATTGCAACTGTGACACATGCTCCAAAGATGCTTTAAGAACCTGTAATAAAGTATTTGACTTAGTCAGGGAGGCCCTAAAGGGCTCCCCTGAGGAATTCATGCTTGAGCTGACTATTGAAAGATGAGTAGGAGATAACAAAGAGGAGAAAAGAGCATTCTAGGCAGCATACAAAGAATAGATGCACTGGTCATTAGAGAAATGCAAATCAAAACCACAATGAGATAATATCTCATGCCAGTCAGAATGACAATCATTAAAAAGTCAGGAAAGAACAGATGCTAGAGAGGATGTGGAGAAATAGGAATGCTTTTACACTGTTGGTGGGAGTGTAAATTAGTTCAACCATCGTGGAAGACACTGTGGCAATTCCTCAAGGATCTAGAACCAGAAATACCATTTGACCCAGCAATCCCATTACTGATTATATACCCAAAGGATTATAACTTATTCTACTATAAAGACACATGCACACGTATGTTTATTGCAGCACTATTCACAATAGCAAAGACTTGGAACCAGCCCAAATGCCCATCAATGATAGACTGATAAAGAAAATGTGGCACATATACACCATGGAATACTATGCAGCCATAAAAAAGGATGAGTTCATGTCCTTTGCAGGGACATGGATGAAGCTGGAAACATCATTCTCAGCAAACTAACACAGGAACAGAAAACCAAACATCGCATGTTCTCACTCATAAGTGGGAGCTGAACAATGAGAACACATGGACACAGGGAGGGGAACATCACACACTGAGGTCTGACGGAGTGTGGGGGGCTAGGGGAGGGATAGCATTAGGAGAAATACCTAATGTAGATGACAGGTTGATGGGTGCAGCAAACCACCATGGCACGTGTATACCTATGTAACAAACCTGCACGTTCTGCACATGTACCCCAGAACTTAAAGTATAATAAAAAAAAAAGAATAGATGCATTTTAAACTTCAGTATAAAATAGGAAATCCTTGTTAACCAAGTACCTATCTGAGTCCCTAGAGTTAGTAAAAAAATAAAAATAAAGATTTTTATGGAGGAGTAAAAGGCATTAAATGATATGGTTTGGCTCTGTGTCCCCACCCAAATCTCATCTAAAATTATAGTCCCTATGTGTCAAGGGAGGGACCTAGTGGGAGGTGATTGGATCACAGGGTCTGATTCCCCCATGCTGTTCTTATGATATTGAGTTCTCATGAGATCTGCTGGTTTAAAGGTGTGTGGCGGTTTCCCCTTCTCTCTCTGTCTCTCTCCTGCCACCATGTGAAGAAGGTCCTTGCCACCCCTTTAACTTCTTTCATGAAGTTAAAAGTTTCCTGAGGACATGGAAGTTTCCTGAGAACTCTCCAGCCATGCAGAACCGAGTAAATTAAATCTTTTTTCTTCAGCAATTACCCAGTCTTAGGTAGTTCTTTATAACGGTGTGAAAATGGACTAATACACTAAAGCACAACGATATTCTTTAGTTAATTGGCCATTTAGGACATTTTTTTCCCTACTCAGCCATCTCTACTTAACACTGGAGTCTATCCTTGCTCAACACATAAATGTCTTTGTCAATCTTTACAATAGAAAGAGAGTGTAAATCAATGGCAAAGTGAAATTTTAAATATTGTGAAAGACACAAGACTTAATGAGGTGGATGAAAGTGAGGGAGATTTGCTTGAATTCCACAAAGCCATTGACAGGTGAGACTTGGCAGAGTTATCTTTTGAGGGACAGAACAAACCCATGCATATAGTGACAAGATGGCTAGGATGAAAGAGAATGATTGGAATTTCAGGAATTATGAGAGGTCCTTGGGAAAACTGATGAAGCCCTTTGATATTTTGTAAAACTTACTCTTTATGATCCTGCTATGAAATAATGAGAACGATGCCTTTTTGTACTATTATGCAATTTTGTCAGAAAAGGCATACCAAAAAAACCCCACAACCAATATTTGATTTATGTATTGCTCAAAGAATGTGCTTGTAGTTGCATTAAAACTTTTAAAAAATTATAAGGTAAGACACCTTTTTGGAGGTTTAAATTTTAAAAAAAAATTTCAATCAAACATTCAAAAAGTTAATGATGATATTGTGGTTCCTATTTTAAGTAGACTTCCTTTAAGTGACCCCTTTTCCAGTAGCGGTTATTTCTGGATACATGGACTGCCTCTATTGCCCAATTATCTTCCCCAGAGGTGGCATCAATTTGCATTTCCACCAACAGTGTATGAGAGTGCCTGTTACTCATCTTGGTGAGCTTTTGAATTATTGACAATCAGGTGGGTGAATAAGACATCTTCATTGCTGTTTTTATTTGCATTTCATTAATCATGAATAAGGTCGAACATCTTTTCATGTGTTTAATGGCCATTTGTATTTCTTTTTCTGATAACTGCCTGTTGCTATTCTTTGCCTGTCTTTTGTGGTGGTGGGGGGGTGGGGGTTGTTCATCCTTTTGTCATTGATTTGTACAAGCTTATTGTAAACAATAAACAAAGTCATTTGTCATATATGCTGTAAACACTCTGTCAATGTGTCTTTTGTCATTGTTTCTGACATTTTCAGAATTTGTAGTAAGCGCAGTTTACATTTGGATTCTGACATTTGTATTTTGCTTAGGAATTGCTTTCAAATCAAGTGTATAAATTAATCTCCTTATGTTTTCATCTAGCATCTTTTTTACTATTAAAACCTTTTGTCCATTGAGGATTTATTTTGGTATAATAAATGAGGAATGAATTCAGCTTTTCTGTGAAACAGTCACAAGTGCAAACATCATCAAGCGAATCATCCATATTTTCTTTGCTGATATGAAATGCTACCTTTGTCATATATTAAATTTCCATATGTATAGCAGTCTAATTCTGGACTCTATTGTGTTCTGTTGGTCCACTTATTTCTTCTCTATTATCAAACGCTTTTAGTCTTTGCAGGTTCACAGTGCTCTTAATTCTGCTCCCTTGTGCTCCTCTCAGAATTTTTCTGGCTATTCTTGCTTATTTTCTGTCTACCTTGTCTGTTACAGATGACAGAAATGTGTTAAGATCAACTCCTACTACTGTGTTTTTGAAGATTTCTCATTGCATTTTATGCAGTTTATGTGCTATATATTCTGATTCTGTTATTTGGTGCATGAATATTTATGGCAGTTATATCCTCATTGTGGATGGTGTCCTTTATCAAAGCCCCCTTCCTCCCTTGAATTCAATCTTCTCATATTAATAGCATGACCTCTGGTTTCTTCTTTCATCATTTTTATGATATATAATATGTTTTATAGTTCAGTAATGCTGTTTTGGTTCTCAGCTTTTTTTTTCTTTTTACCTCTGTAATCTCCCTTTTCATCTTATTCTTCTCATTCCATTGTTTTATCATTTGTCTTTGATGTCTTGTCTCAATGACTCCATATTCTCTTGAAATTTTTCTTTTCCTTACCAAGGAATGTTATTTTCAAGTGTGGATTCAGTATCTGTATTGCCATTTCTTCCTACTCTCCCTTGCTTTCTCCCACTCTCCTGCTCATTCCTGTAGTATTTTTGCAAAGCTGTCGTTCTATAATCTTTTTGCAAATCTGTCATTCTATATCTTTTTATTGTACTCATGTTTAAATTAAAGAATTCTCTGAGAAATTCTAAACATAGTGGGATAAATTTCTCTTCACTCCCTTGGCATTTTGTACCTCCTTAAGAGCCTCAGTTTGAATGCTAGGCATTGGGTGTTCTAGCCACATTCTGCTGCCCAAGGGCATTCAGAATCTGTGGATTTCTGATTTCCTGTCTGTAATGTCCTTAAAATGCCTGTAACAAGATTCATCCCACTTGGTTCAATGATTCTCCTTACTAGGATCCTTATTATGATCACAGTCAGTTTGAGGAAACTTTAAAAAAGTACCAAGGCTTGGACTTCACCCTCTAAAAGATTCTAATTCATGTGATCTTGCTTGAGGCTCAGGAATTGGCAGGTTTCAGCAGCTCCCCATGTAGTAACTCTAATACAAAGTTAGGACGGGGAACCACTGACCCAAATAGTGACACCGCCTATTGCACATAGAGTATCTTAGGCTTCAAGTTGTTTAAAATGTAGTCCTCGAACCTTTCTTTCCAACAAATACAATTAATGTCAGAAGTCAACTTTTCCCATTTTATCCACCCATTATAGGGAGTAGAGAAAAAAAACCACTATAAAACCTTTGGGGTTTTGCCACAGTATTATTATCCTGCATGCTTGAAGGGAGAATTCAGCAGCACATGGCCATGAGCTTCTTCTTTCTGAGCCCTTTACTTCTTCAAATAATTTTATCTTATTTAATTCCTTGTTTGTTTAACTATCTTGTCTACTCTCAGTTATTGCTAAAGAAAATTATCTATGGATGATTCTAATTGTTACGTCTTCTTGCAGCAGGATCTCCCCAAATCTGCAAAAACCAAAATGAAGGTTCACTGACTTCTGGTCTTTGCTGAGATATTGAGGTTCATAATGAGTGGCTTCTCTTCTTGTGAGAAATTTTCCAAATCTTTTCCTTTCAATCTAGTTTCAGGACTTTAAAAAATCCACTTACATTATTTTCACTGTACTAATTCATAGGAATAGGGGCTTGATGAGAGCTATATCAATGAAAACTCTATTTCTCATTTCCTTTACTGCAACTTTTCAAAATTGTGGTGTATGAGCCTTTGCATGTTTGCTGCTTAATTTTCATATTTTATATTTATTATTATTCTTTTTGTTAAATTTTGGGAGTGTATTTTGTTTGAACTAGCTTCGCTCCACCCTCTTACCCTTAGAGCTTATCCATGTCATCTTTATTTATCAGCTTCATTTGTATTCATAAAGTGCTATAATTCTTGGTTCTGTGTCTTCCCCAATCCCCCCTGGTCTAGGGTGTCCAAAAGCCTGTATTTTCTAAACTGTGATGTGGTTTAGAGTATTTACTCCGATACTAGGATGGCCTTGTTTTTGAGAATTAGCTGCAAGAAATTAGCAGTATAGGCCGGGTACAGTGGCTCATGCCTGTAATGCCAGCACTTTGGGAGGCCAAGGTGGGTGGATCACCTGAGGTCAGGAGTTCTAGACCAACCTGGCCAACATGGTGAAACCCCGTCTCTACTAAAAATACAAAAACTAGCCGGGCATGGTGGCACATGCCTGTAGTCCCAGCTACTTGGGAGGCTGAGGCAGGAGAATTGCTGGAACCTGGGAGGCGGAGGTTGCAGTGAGTGTAGATTGCACCATTGTACTCAAGCCTGGGCAATGGAGCAAAACTCTGTCTAAACAAAAAGAAAAATAAAAATAAATTAACAGTATAGGCAGTTCAATTTGTTATTCTGTTGCAAAACATAGGAATATTCTATTGTCATATTTTCTACCAGGATGTAAGACACAAAAATACTTCAGGCAACTTTTTAGAATAAAATAAACCTCAAAGGTATGACTTGGGAAATTGTGGTAATTCAACTGACATTTCAGAAAAGTTTAGTTCAGATCTGCCCACAAAGGAGTTAGGAAAGGCTACCTCTATCCCTTAAAAGAATTTGCAGATATATATTCTTCTCTGGATGATATTGAGCAGTGATATTCATTTGGCCTCAAGGTTAATGTTTCTTGGTATAAATGACCAAAAGAAAGTTGCATCAGATGTTTTGTCTGCTTATTCCTTCAACGAATTTTGATTAGGTGCCTTCTATATGTTAGGCTCTGTTCTAGATACTAGAAATATAGCATTTATATCAAAGAAAAACATCCCCTGCTCTTCTAGAGCTTATATTTTAGTAAGGGAGAGAACAAAAACAGACAAAAGAAAGACCATATTTTTATCAGGTACTGGGGACAAAGATGATTAAAGGGATAGAGTGATGAAGTGGTATTGGGGGCTACCTTAGGTAAAATGGTCCGGATAGTCTTTCTGCTTAAGTAACATTTAAGCAGAGCTTGTTTCGGTGTCTGTGGTGGTATGTGAGTGGGAGTGAAAAAATAGTCACATAAGATGCACTATGAAGAAGGTAATCTCCAGTTATATAATTTTTGTGAGCTACTGAATGCTTTATTTTTATCTCAGAGATTCTAAATGAAGATTAATATAGTAAAGGCTCTTGGAAGTTCCACAGAAAAGAAACTAGTTAACTTTGTATACCCTAGTGTTTTTCAAATATATTCAATGACATTCGTGTGTAATTCATACCCCAGGGAAGGAGGTGTAACTTTTAAGAAATTCTGGAAAAATGTGATAGGATAGCCGCAATGTCTCAAATACAGAGAAGTCCCTCTTTAACTGAAACCCAATTATTTAGAACCCACAAGTATGGAAATGTCTGCACTGAATCTTCCCCTTTCCACCACCCTGTCCCCAACCCACTTTGAGGAAAAAGAGGTAAATGTTAATAAAATGGGCTGAGATAGAGGATATAAAACATCAGAATTTTAAGAAATAAAATAAATCCCACAACTACATTTTCATGGAATTCACTGGGCTAGAATACATTTAGCCCAGTGTCTTATCGTTACTGTAGATATCATCTTGTGCTGTATGTTCAGGAGACCCTGAGGTGCAGCAGATTTGTGGGTACTCAAAGAGGAATTCTGCTATGTTTCACTAGCTAAACTTTTTCAGATACAAAAAGAGGGAATCATTTTAGGATGATTTTCCATATTGGGGGTTGAATCCAAATTCTTTCTTAATCTGTATAGTTAACCAGAAATTATAAATGATCCTAGGCCCTCACTTTCCAATATCCATTTCATCAAGTTTTCAGAGGTGACCACTAAGTGATTGAGTGAGGCCAGGGTCATGGGGGTGGCTACTTTCAGTCACAGTCCTGAGTGTATTTGCTAACATGGGCAGAAGCACTTAAAAATACACTGGGCAATATATAGGCTCTGTCAATGAGGAGAAGAAAACCTGTGGTGCTGAAGTTTCTTTCCAAACTCCTGTGTATATTCAAATGTGTTTCTATAGCTTAGGCTGCCATTTTCAGGGTTTGATCTATGAGACAATAAAGTCTTTATTCAAATGCAAAGAGTCCTTAAAAGATCTATATCTTAAGGTGTTAGCCCACTTTCAGAAGCATTAATTTAGTGGTTCCCAAACTTCATTGTACATAATAATCCCCTGGGGTGATTGCTAAAAACACAGTTTCCAAAGTATCTGTTCCATAGAGATTCTGGTTTAGTAGGTTTGGAGTGTGGCCCAGTTATCTGCTTTTCTAACAACTACCCAGGTGATTTTGATGCAGTGATTCAAGTATCACAATAAAATAAACATTAGATTGGCTCAAAGCTCTCCCATCCACATCCCAGAGGCCTACCTTCCTTGCTTTCATTTTGGCTTTAACACTCTGGAGCACTGCCATCAATAATCATCTGGTTTGTCAGCACTGGCACTGGTCCTCCAATACTGTCTCTTCTATGATGAGCTTGCTTCTTCTACTGAACTACATAATAAAAAAGGCTATAACAAAGCTTCTTACTGGGTCTCTAATTTTTGAAGCCAAGAGGTCCCCTTTCCATTTCTCCATATAATGAATCTTCAAAAGGGGACATAGTGACAGCACAGTTTAAAATTTTTTGAGAGTCTGAGGTTCAAGGTCAAGAGGAAGATGTTTTATGCTTTCAAAGCAGTGTTATTAATGGAGCCTTTAAGACCTTTATAACTGCAAAGATTTCTCAAGAGGTGTCACCCTCAGGGATTCAGAATCCAACTTCAGAATAAAGATTGAAATGTTTTTTGTCCTCAAAACTCTAACACTGTGTTTAATAATTTTTACAACATTGCAAAACCAAATTGAATGCACCAGTACATAAAACATCATTTAATATTCTAGGCAATTCATTTTTAAAGAGGAACTGTCAATATTTTGACAAGCTTCAAACTTAACTTATTCTTACAAATGTCAAGGTTAAGCATCAAGTTTATCTCATCAATCTTTGTAGTTTTACAACTAGGAAAGAAACTAGCTAACCTTATCTTAAGGGTCATAAAAACATTAATTTAGTGAATCAGCAGATCTGAAAAATCTTTGTCTCTTGTTTGTTCCTTTATGTAGGCTATGGTATCTGAATATTGTTATATTATCTTGGAATTTGAATAAACATTGTAGAAAATCTAGTCTTTAGGAGAGCATACATGGTTATCATTTCTACTGTCTGAGAAACTGCAAATATCTTCTTAAACAGTGATATCTCCTGGGTTGGATGGTGAGCTGGTTGCAGCTCATTCTACTTTCTTTTTTTTTTAATTTTATTATTATTATACTTTAAGTTTTAGGGTACATGTGCACAACGTGCAGGTTTGTTACTTATGTATACATGTGCCATGTTGGTGTGCTGCACCCATTAACTCGTCACTTAGCATTAGGTATATCTCCTAATGCTCTCCCTCTCCCCTCCCCCTACCCCACAACAGTCCCCAGTGTGTGATGCTCCCCTTCCTGTGTCCAAGTGTTCTCATTGTTCAGTTCCGACCTATGAGTGAGAACATGCGGTGTTTGGTTTTTTGTCCTTGCGATAGTTTGCTGAGAATCATGGTTTCCAGCTTCATCCATGTCCCTACAAAGGACATGAACTCATCACTTTTTATGGCTGCATAGTATTCCATGGTGTATATATGCCACATTCTCTTAATCCAGTCTATTATTGTTGGACATTTGGCTTGGTTCCAAGTCTTTGCTATTGTGAATAGTGCCGCAATAAACATACGTGTGCATGTGTCTTTATAGCAGTATGATTTATAATCCTTTGGATATATACCCAGTAATGGGATGGCTGGGTCAAATGGTGTTTCTAGTTGTAGATCCCTGAGGATTCGCCACACTGACTTCCACAATGGTTGAACTAGTTTACACTCCCACCAACAGTGTAAAAGTGTTCCTATTTCTCCACATCCCCTTCAGCACCTGTTGTTTCTTGACTTTTTAATGATGGCCATTCTAACTGGTGTGAGATGGTATCTCATTGTGGTTTTGATTTGCATTTCTCTGATGGCCAGTGATGATGAGCATTTTTTCATGTGTTTTTTGGCTGCATAAATGTCTTCTTTTGAGAAGTGTCTGTTCGTATACTTCACCCACTTTTTGATGGGGTTGTTTGTTTTTTTCTTGTAAATTTGTTTGAGTTCTTTGTTTAGCCCTTTGTCAGATAAGTAGGTTGCAAAAATTTTCTCCTATTCTGTAGGTTGCCTGTTCACTCTGATGGTAGTTTCTTTTGCTGTGCAGACGATCTTTAGTTTAATTAGATCCCATTTGTCAGTTTTGGCTTTTGTTGCCATTGCTTTTGGTGTTTTAGACATGAAGTCCTCGCCCACGCCTATGTCCTGAAGGGTATTGCCTAGGTTTTCTTCTAGGGTTTTTATGGTTTTGTAAGTCTTTAATCCATCTTGAATTAATTTTTGTATAAGGTGTAAGGAAGGGATCCAGTTTCAGCTTTCTACATATGGCTAGCAAGTTTTCCCAGCACCATTTATTAAATAGGGAATCCTTTCCCCATTGCTTGTTTTTGTCAGGTTTGTCAAAGATCAGATAGTTGTAGATATGCGGCATCATTTCTGAGGGCTCTGTTCTGTTCCGTTGGTCTATATCTCTGTTTTGGTACTGGTACCATGCTGTTTTGGTTACTGTAGCCTTGTAGTATAGTTTGAAGTCAGGTAGCGTGATGCCTCCAGCTCTGCTCTTTTGGCTTAGGATTGACTTGGCAATGTGGGCTCTTTTTTGTTCCATATGAACTTTAAAGTAGTTTTTTCCAATTCTGTGAAGAAAGTCATTGGTAGCTTGATGGGGATGGCATTGAATCTATAAATTACCTTGGGCAGTATGGCCATTTTCACGATATTGATTCTTCCTACCATGAGCATGGAATGTTCTTCCATTTATTTGTATCCTCTTTTATTTCATTGAGCAGTAGTTTGTAGTTCTTCTTGAAGAGGTCCTTCACATCCCTTGTAAATTTGATTCCTAGGTATTTTATTCTCTTTGAAGCAATTGTGAATGGGAGTTCACTCATGATTTGGCTCTCTGTTTGTCTGTTATTGGTGTAGAAGAATGCTTGTGATTTTTGCACATTGATTTTGTATCCTGAGACTTTGCTGAAGTTGCCTATCAGCTTAAGGAGATTTGGGGCTGAGACGATGGGGTTTTCTAGATATACAATCATGTCATCTGCAAACAGGGACAATTCGACTTCCTATTTTCCTAATTGAATACCCTTTATTTCCTTCTCCTGCCTGATTGCCCTGGCCAGAACTTCCAACACGATGTTGAATAGCAGTGGTGAGAGAGGGCATCCCTGTCTTGTGCCAGTTTCCAAAGGGAATGCTTCCAGTTTTTGCCCATTCAGTATGATATTGGCTGTGGGTTTGTCATAGATAGCTCTTATGATTTTGAGATACATCCCATCAATACCTAATTTATTGAGAGTTTTTAGCATGAAGGGTTGTTGAATTTTGTCAAAGGCCTTTTCTGCATCTATTGAGATAATCCTGTGGTTTTTGTCTTTGGTTCTGTTTATATGCTGGATTATGTTTATTGATTTTCGTATGTTGAACCAGCCTTGCATCCCAGGGATGAAGCCCACTTGATCATGGTGGATAAGCTGTTTGATGTGCTGCTGGATTCCGTTTGCCAGTATTTTATTGAGGATTTTTGCATCAATGTTCATCAAGGATATTGGTCTGAAATTATCTTTTTTTGTTGTGTCTCTGACAGGCTTTGGTATCAGGACGATGCTGGCCTCATAAAATGAGTTAGGGAGGATTCCCTCTTTTTCTATTGATTGGAATAGTTTCAGAAGGAATGGTACCAGCTCCTCCTTGTACCTCTGGTAGAATTCGGCTGTGAATGCATCTGGTCCTGGACTTTTTTTGGTTGGTAAGCTATTAATTATTGCCTCAATTTCAGAGCCTGTTATTGGTCTATTCAGAGATTCAACTTCTTCCTGGTTTAGTCTTGGGAGGGTGTATGTGTTGCAGAATTTATCCATTTCTTCTAGATTTTCTAGTTTATTTGCATAGAGGTGTTTATAGTATTCTCTGATGGTAGTTTGTATTTCTGTGGGATCGGTGGTGATATCCCCTTTGTCATTTTTTATTGCGTCTATTTGATTCTTCTCTCTTTTCTTCTTTATTAGTCTTGCTAGCAGTCTATCAATTTTGTTGATCTTCTCAAAAAACCAGCTCCTGGATTCATGGATTTTTCGAAGGGTTTTTCGTGTCTCTATTTCCGTCAGTTCTGCTCTGATCTTAGTTATTTCTTGCGTTCTGCTAGCTTTTGAATGTGTTTGCTCTTGCTTCTCTAGTTCTTTTAATTGTGATGTTAGGGTGTCAATTTTAGTTCTTTCCTGCTTTCTCTTGTGGGCATTTAGTGCTATAAATTTCCCTCTACACACTGCTTTGAATGTGTCCCAGAGATTCTGGTATGTTGTGTCTTTGTTCTCGTTGGTTTCAAAGAACATCTTTATTTCTGCCTTCATTTCGTTATGTACCTAGTAGTCATTCAGGAGCAGGTTGTTCAGTTTCCATGTAGTTGAGTGGTTTTGAGGAATTTCTTAATCCTGAGTTGTACTTTGATTGCACTGTGGTCTGACAGACAGTTTGTTATAATTTCTGTTCTTTTACATTTGCTGAGGAGAGCTTTACTTCCAACTATGTGGTCAATTTTGGAATAGGTGTGGTGTGGTCTTGAAAAGAATGTATATTCTGTTGATTTGGGCTTTCTTTATCTTTTCTTTTCTTCCCAGAAATCACTACTAATTAGACAAAAAAGAACACTAGCCATTCCACTTAGGCTATAGATTTTCTCCTCCTATTAGGCAGTCACTGGTCACCTCTTGCACTGTGTAATTAGAATGCTCTCCTAAGAGAATATGGGGAACTGATCATAGATATAAAATTTAGATTAATGTCTTTATTTTCCTTGTTTAAGATGAAAACTGTATTTACTGCCTTCTGAATCCTAATTTATGGTGGTAATCCTACCTCTTTTGTTCATTAGGGTGTGTGTGTGTGTGTGTGTGTGTGTCTTTGCCTATACACAAGTATTGTTCTCAGTCACTGCATTATTCTTAATTTGGTGCTTCTATCGTCTGCAATTTAATTTAGATAGTGGACAAATAGATTACTCATGTTTGTATAGCACGTGCCCTGGTTTTATTGATTAGTCTGGGAATATTTTAGAGAAAATATTCAGCAACACAGGAATAAAATTTGAAGTTCTAGTCATATCGTCTTTTCCTCCAAGTATTGCATGTATTTTTAATATATTTTGGACTAAATATTTTAACATATTTTGGACTAAAAAGTAAAACTTACAGAAATGACATGTACTGAGTTCCAGTCCCTGTGTTAAGTATCTTCCCATATACTGCTTCACTTTTAACTATCAGTGACTGCATTTATGCTCCATTTTACAGTATATGCTCGATATATATTTATTCATTTTTCAATAAGTAATCTACTCATACTGAAAACTAACTACATACAGGCTACTCAACCATGCCCTGGAATGGGGATTGTGTTGATGAAACTAAAGAGATACAAAAGAAATGAAAGCCCCAGCAGAAAATTACAAGTCAACTTGTCGAGAAATGTGGGTGTACTTAAGTGTAGCAAGTGTGAATATTGGGGAAGTTCATGCTCAAGAGGACCATTATGAAATCCTTTATTTAAAGCAAATACATGAATTGATATTTCCTGTGTATTTCCACCCTCTTACCTATGTCTATTCAAATAATCCCTACCCCCAATACTTTATAAATCTAGATTTTCTCATAGTGAATTTCCTTAATATAGAATATGTGGACCATGCAAAGCCCAGATGGAGATGGCCTTTGTGATGCAGAAATAGGATTTGGTATTTGGACAAATTTCTATGTTAGAAAAGAATGGTCCTTGTTGTTGTTTTGGTGCTGCGTGGTTGTTTTCCCCATCACAAAAACTGGAGTTTGTGATTAGGAGTTAGCAGTCTGCAAAATGAAACCCAACTGGGTTGCCGAGAGGCAGGCAGCTGCAAAGGAAAGCTCAGGCAATTATGGGTTTGAAAGAAGAATAAAAGCTTTCCCTAGCCATTCATGATTGTATAATCAAATCTGTATATGTCAATTGCTAGAGTCAGATCATGGAGTTTGCCTATGATTACATCATCTGAAACCCAGGACGTGCAAAACCCATTAAAAGAAATACTTGGGAAAATGAGCAAGGTACTATACAGAGTTTGAAATTGCCTTCCATAAGTTATCTCTGAATAATCAAATCTAGGGAGAAGAGGAGCCAAGTGGGAAGTGATGGACATTTTGCTAAAGAAGAAAATAAGCAATTCTATGTTATTGTTTGTTCCCTCAAATGATTGTTATAATAATAATAATAATTTTTAAAAATCTAGCAAAGATCTCGCTTCCACCACTTGTAAGTGAGAAATCAATAGGTAGCATTTCCTAAAACCTCCACTTTAGTCCACATTCCCAAGTGCAACCCCTCCTCTTCTGTCTTTTCCTTTCCTCAAATAGGTTTTATTCAACTAACTCTTCTATTTGGGTTGATGCTGATTTTCTTCCCTTCTCTGGGTCTTGCTACCTATGCAATATAGGTGTGGGAAAGGAACTGTAGATAAGATGGTACCTGGCCCATTTTGTATCTAATCAGAAGATGAATGCATTTATGCTAGTAAAAGTGTACACAAGGCAGTCATCCAGGCACTCTATCCTATAACTTATATCATTGACTGTTCTGCACCAAGGAAATTGTTATCCACGACATCTAGAGCTCACTCTCTTGGTCTAAACAAAACTTTTATGGTAGCCATATTGGCAAAACACTGCTGACATAAATTTTATGTGGGGATAAAAATATGCTTGGGGAGGTGTAAATTTTGTATGGATATATAGATTTCAGAATTCAAACCTGACAAATTGATGAGATGGCCAGGGAGAGCTGAATTTTCTTTTTTAAAAGGTGATAAAAATAACTCAGGGGCTGTAGACTAAGATAAAAATAAATGCTCTACATAATGTATTTGATGTAATTTATGATGTCTTTCCTGTGGCTGTTCTTAACAGATTGGAAGGAAATGGGGCTATAATGCCACTGGGCCCTGCTTTCAGCCAGCAGAGGTAGTTGGTGTTGATTCCTTCCCACTGAAGGCTCTTCCTCCACAGTGAGTATAATAGATACGGGGGGATGGTGTGAGGCACCAGTCAGTTCCTTCTTCAAGGAGGGACTATGCTGCACAGGTACTGAGAATCAGGTTAACAGACAGCCTCCAGCTGCCAGTCCCTTCAAGGTTTACGTCAGCTGCACGGGGTCACTTCACCCTAGGCCACACTACTTCTTGGAGCATCCATATCCAAAGTGGAGGATAAAAAGGCCTGATCATCTCAGCCCAACCTGCAGTGACTCTGAAGGGCCATTCTAGCTCCAGAGCTCCCTGTGGGGTTGGCCAAGTCTGCCCTTAAGCTTGTAGTGCAGCTCGACATTTCCCTCTGTTCCTTTCAGCTTCCTTTCTTTCTCTTCTACAAGTGCTGCCACTGCAGGTACTCCTTAATAACCATCCTGGATGCTAAACTCTTTCTTGGTATCTACTTCCATGGAAACACAACCTGGGACCAGGGCCATATTATGACTTTTATGAGCCCTAGGCATTTTTGCCTTCATTTACCTATTCTTCCATAAGAATGTTAAAATTATATTTTATAATTGTATTGGTATAAGAATGAATATATTGATATTATATATTAAAACACTTTTTTCTGCCTCAGAGTTAATTATTTCTTCTTATTTTAGAGCAAAGCAAAACATTTTCTTTGTGGACCCCAGGCCCTGTGCCTAATGGATATGTTGGCCCTACTTGTGGTAGGAGCCAATTGTGTACCAAGCATTAGACAAAATTATGAAGCTTGGGAAGATTGTTTTTATTGCTCTTTCTCTTTTAACCTTAGGTCATCAGGTCCCCCAACTATTGCCTACTTTTCAGGGAAACCAACCTATAGTGAGCTCACCTTTTGGAAAGGATCATTCCTATTAAGATGTGAATGATTGGTAAAGCTGAGATTTCATTATTTTAACCCTACAAGAGGGTAGTTATGGAGGCTTGCTTTGTATAACAGAAGAGTTCTTGTTACAGATTGGGTCAATTTTCTTCTCTCTCCCTACCTTCTTTCTCTGTGCAAATTTCCTGTTGCTCCATTGAATCTTCTTAAGGGAACATAGATTGAGCCTCAGGCCTGGGAAAGGCTCAGATTGCCCTTACCCATGGCACCATTTGTGTGTGGATGAGTAGGGAGGAGTTGAAACAAAAGTAAGAGGGACCACCTAGAATGACCTGATTGCCCTCTTCCTCTCAAATCCTTGAAATCATAATTCCAGACTGATTAGCTATCTTCTTTTTTGGCCTGCCTAGGCAACTGGATGGTTCTTTTTTTGTTGTTTTTAAAAATCTAGAAAATGAATATTTTTGAGTGCTTGCTATTTACCAAACATTGCTTTGGGGTTCTTTATATATGTTATCTCAATTAAGTATAGCAGGATATCCTAGCTAAGCCTGATCTTGGATTCATAATCTAGCTGTGTGCTGAATCAGTGGCTCACACAGTATCAAACTACATTAACTGAAGCATCTAACAGGAAAGAGACCTAAGAGAAGTAGGCTGCTGTGTTTAGATGACTAGGGATCAGAGATAGAGAATGGTTAATGGCAAGGGCAGTATGCCCAGAAAGGCAATAGATCATTTCAACTAAGAGCATAGATTCTAAAGTCAAGCTACCTGGATTCAAATACTGACTCTGCCACTTACTTGCTAAGTGACCTTGGGCAAGTTATCTAACCTTTCTGTGACTGTCTTTCCTTACATGAAAAATGCAGATAAGTACTAACTTCATTGGGTTATAGAAAAAAAAATTAAATCTATCAATATATACAAAACATTTAAAACAGTGTCTGATAATTACCTCAAAATATGTTAGCTAATGCAATTATGGGGTCTGTTGCCCTTACTGATCCCATGGACTGGTTTTCTTAGCCCCTATGTACCTAAAAACTACAGACAGAAGCTGAAGTTGTTTTTAGAAGCATCTTTGTGAGACCAAATACTAATAATTCTATTTTGGGTCCGGCTGATAAAATACAATACACACCTGGGGAGAAGAGCACCCTCCTCTTTTCTGCATGGAACCAAAAGGCGTCATTTGGTATTTTGGGGGTTTGTGAATACTAAGAAATAGTCCTCTGATCAGGCAAGCTGTACTCTTATCTGGAACCGGCTCCATGAGGTGAGGAGATGGATGCAGAAGTGACTGTTAACTTGTGGCAACAAATGATCAAGACTATATCAAGGTAGTATGGCTTGCTACAGTCCTTCCAATACTGCCTGCCCCATTTATGTGACCTGATGTGACTAGGCTCAGAACCTGGGATGGGGTTTGGAAGAGCAGCAGTTACCATCTTCTTGCAGGTAGATTAGATGCTTGGCTGAATCACCCTTTGCTCTCTGGGTACCAGACCCAGTGTGACAAGTACTATGGCTCCCCTCTAGTGAGCCTCTATCTGGAGACAAATGTTTTCTGGAAGGCCTTTACTGTAGAGACCTTTTCATTAACAGACTTATTAGGCAGACAATGGCAGATGAAGACAACTCAGAAGGGGTAAAATGTGGGGGTTGGTATGTGTTGATTTCAAATAAGTGTCTTTGCCAAAATGAAATAATTACTGTATCTAGATAAAGCAGACTAAGTTGGAACAAGCAAATGTTCTTGGCAAGAAGTCAATCACATGCTACACAATTCAATTTATGAGCAGCTACAGACAGCTTTAAAATATTTTTTGGCTTAAAGTGATGTTGAGTTACTGAACCCCCTTTTGTTAAATGTTTATTAGCAATCCAAAATTACCAATAAGTGGATCACCAATTTGTTTGTCTTATTCGTAAATAATTACTCTCCCTTTCTGTCAACTTCATCTTTCAGAATTATCATTACTAAATTTCTCAGAATATTGGGGACCTAGGCTTCTTTCCTATGATCTACTACTAGGGCTCTGACTGGCCCATTGTCAATAAGCTGCTATCTTAATGGTGACCTTGAAAGAGATTGTAAGTAACATTTAACATAAGTCTTTCCTGTTCTAAAAACAAATAAAATCTCTTCCTTGATTTCCACAGTCCTATTCTTTCATTCTTTTTCTTCTCATCCTAACTTCTTAAGTAGATTACACGTATTGTCTGCACCTTCACACCTCTATTCCCTCTTCATTCTGTTGTAAATTGGCTTCTGCTGTCATTATCCACAGAAACTCCACTTGCCAAAGTCAGCCCTCTCACCAGGCATTGTCCACTCATAATCTACGTGATGATGATTCCCAGGTCTATATTTTTAGCCCCAACATCTCCCTGAAATGTCAGCCTTATATATTTGATGGCCTGCCAGTATCTTCAGCGGAATGTCTCACAGACAATTCAAACTCTGTATGTCCAAAATGGAGCTCATCATTCCTTCCCATCAAATCTGTTCCTTCTTCTGATGTCCTGTTTTGTTACCTAGTTGAAAAGTCATATTATACTCCTTTCTTTATTTCACTTTCTACATCTAATAAATCACTATGTCTAGTTGGCTTTCTCTTCTAAATATTTCTTGCATCTGTCCTTTCTACTCTATCCCTACTAATGGTCTCTCATTTTAACTTCTGAACTGATAGCAGTTTCCCAATAGGCCTCTGATATTCTCCCCTTCAGTACATTCTCTATGCAACTACCAGGCAGACCTTTCTGTATTGAAATCTGACCTTGTCATTTCTTTGGTTAAAACTGTGCAAAGCTTCCCTGTTACCTACTGAATAAAGCTAAACATAATTCATATGACATATAAGGCCCTCCAAGTCCGTATCCTGCCTACTTTTCCAGCTTTACCTTAGAAATGTATTTTATTCCTTCCTTATGCCATGCCATTTCTTGCTTTTCTACTTTGCATATACTACCACTTAGTCTAGAATGCCTTTCTCTCCCTATACCTAATTGATCTGTATGATTTGACAGATCTTTAAGATTCAGCTTAGGTCTATCTTTTTTTATTTTTATTTTTATTTATTTATTTATTTAAGATGGAGTTTCACTCTTGTTGCCCAGGCTGGAGTGCAATGGCGCGCGACCTTGGGTCACTGCAACATCCACCTCCCGGGTTCAAGAGATCCTCCTGCCTCAACCTCCACAGTAGTTGGGATTACAGGTGCCCACCACTGTGCCCACCACCCCGCCAAGCTAATTTTTTGTATTTTTAGTAGAGATGGGGTTTCACCATGTTGGCCAGGCTGGTCTGGAACTCCTGACCTCAAATGATTCACCCGCCTCGGCCTCCGAAAGTGCTGGGATTACAGGCGTGGGCCAGCATGTCCGGCCAGGCCTGTCTTCTTTAGGAAATAGTCTGTCTGCCCTCTCCACTACCAAGGTAGGCTAATATCTCTTGTGTGGTCCCACAATACCATAATGATTGTGTATACATCTCTCATTTTGCCTTCCCCATATTGTTGTAATTCTTTGTTTATATATCTGCTCATCCCCTAGACTGTGTGCTCCTTAAGGTTACAGGCCATGCCTGTCTTGCTCACAGCTGTATCCTCTGCATCCAACACCATCTATAGTGTCTATACAGTAACTCAATAAATATTTAAAAAAACAAATTAATAATCACAATAACCACTTCTATTTCTATAGCATTGTACTGTTTATAAAGTTATTTTCCACATATTGTCTTATTTGAATCAATACAGTCAGATTCAGGATGAAATGAAAGCTCTCCTAAAAGGGAAGCGATGTAGTGCAATGGGTAGGAGTTTATTTAGGTTTTGGAATCATACAGGTCTTGCTTTGAATCCTGATTTCACCACTCTCTATCTGTAACCTTTTGAGCAAGTCACTTAATATCTCAAAGGGTTGCTTCTCACATGTGTAAAATGGAAATAATAATAGTTCCTACTTTGTAGGGTTGTTGTGAGGATTACCTGAGATAATTCATACAGAATACTTAGAACAATGATTTGCACATAGTAAATGCTCAAGAAGTATTATTATTGTTGTTATTATTTTTATAGTATAATAATTATTGTTATCCCTCATCTTTTTTCCCATGTAGATTTTCTTCTTCATGCTTGTGCTAAATCATTCATACCATATATAAAGCACTTACAATAGTTCCTAGCATATAGTAAGAATTTAAAAAGTGATACCTATTTTATCTATTATTGTCCTACAGCAATGCTGTCCTCTATACCTGCTGGTTCACACATAGGGCAAAAAAAGAATTACTTTGGCTTTAAAAAGTATTTATCTTTTGCCTTAAGCTGGGAAGAAGTAATCAATTACCATGTTCATGTCAACAAAATACCAGTTATGACTTATTCTGAGTTAGTGACAAACTCTGAGAAATATTTTCTCAAAAAATTAAAAAATGATCTGCCCGAAAAATTCAAAGAAAACTTACCTTTCTTTTCCAGAGAATATTAAAAACTCCTGACTTTTTAATGATGGCCATTCTAACTGGTGTGAGATGGTATCTCACTGTGGTTTTGATTTGCATTTCTCTGATGGCCAGTGATGATGAGCATTTTTTCATGTGTTTTTTGGCTGCATAAATGTCTTCTTTTGAGAAGTGTCTGTTCATGTCCTTCGCCCACTTTTTGATGGGGTTGTTTGTTTTTTTCTTGTAAATTTGTTTGAGTTCAATGTAGATTCTGGATATTAGCCCTTTGTCAGATGAGTAGGTTGCAAAAATTTTCTCCCATTCTGTAGGTTGCCTGTTCACTCTGATGGTAGTTTCTTTTGCTGTGCAGAAGCTCTTTAGTTTAATGAGATCCCATTTGTCAATTTTGGCTTTTGTTGCCATTGCTTTTGGTGTTTTACACATGAAGTCCTTGCCCACGCCTATGTCCTGAATGGTATTGCCTAGGTTTTCTTGTAGGATTTTAGTGGTTTTAGGTCTAACATTTAAGTCTTTAATCCATCTTGAATGAGTTTTTGTATAAGGTGTAAGGAAGGGATCCAGTTTCAGCTTTCTACATATGGCTAGCCAGTTTTCCCAGCACCATTTATTAAATAGGGAATCCTTTCATTTCTTGTTTTTGTCAGGTTTGTCAAAGATCAGATAGTTGTAGATATGTGGCATCATTTCTGAGGACTCTGTTCTGTTCCATTGATCTATGTCTCTGTTGTGGTACCAGTCCCATGCTGTTTTGGTTACTGTAGCCTTGTAGTATAGTTTGAAGTCAGGTAGCGTGATGCCTCCAGCTTTGTTCTTTTGGCTTAGGGTTGACTTGGCGATGCGGGCTCTTTTTTGGTTCCATATGAACTTGCCATCATTAAAAAGTCAGGAAACAACAGGTGCTGGAGAGGATGTGGAGAAGTAGGAACACTTTTACACTGTTGGTGGGACTGTAAACTAGTTCAACCATTGTAGAAGTCAGTGTGGCGATTCCTCAGGGATCTAGAACTAGAAATGCCATTTGACCAAGCCATCCCATTACTGGGTATATACCCAAAGGACTAGAAATCATGCTGCTATAAAGACACATGCACACGTATGTTTATTGTGGCACTATTCACAATAGCAAAGAATTGGAATGAACCCAAATGTCCAACAGCGATAGACTGGATTAAGAAAATGTGGCACATATACACCATGGAATACTATGCAGCCATAAAAAATGAAGAGTTCATATCCTTTGTAGGGACATGGATCAAACTGGAAACCATCATTCTCAGTAAACTATTGCAAGGACAAAAAACCAAACACCACATGTTCTCACTCATAGGTGGGAACTGAACAATGAGAACTCATGGACACAGGCAGGGGAACATCACACTCCGGGGACTGTTGTGGGGTGGGGGGATGGGGGAGGGACAGCATTAGGAGATACACCTAATGCTAAATGACGAGTTAATGGGTGCAGCAAAACAACATGGCACATGGATACATATGTAACAAACCTGCACATTGTGCACATGTACCCTAAAACCTAAAGTATAATAATAATAAAAAAAAAGAATATTAAAAACTCAAGTTATTTATTTTTTCACCAAATAGTTACTGAATTGCTACCGTGGGTCAGGCATTCTGTTGAGAACTGCCCTCAGGAAGCTTGCAGTTTAGAGTGCAGACCTACTAAGTTAGGGTCTTTGGGTATGGGCACCAGATTTGAGAGCAACTGTTCTAGGATCTATATGGAGATGTGTAGTCCCAGGAAAGGAAGTTAAGATAGATAGTTTAAACCATAGGTTTAGCCTGCAATGCACATTCAATGTGGCCTTGGAATGTCCTATGTAAATTGATTTTTCTTTCCTACTGATCAACGCTGCCACTCCAGAGCTACTTTATCTTCATTTCCGATTGATCCTAAGTAAACAGAGTTTTTCTTTCCCTTTTCTTTCTTTCTTTAAAGGATTAACTTTACACTTTACTCCATCAAGAGTATTTGAAATGTCATCTGGAAAAAGAATTTGTTGAAGAAAAAGAGTAGGTGAAAAAGTCTTGTATAGCAAAACAGGTACACAGTATAATCCATATTTACTGAACAATATAGTAGACAATGCACTCAGTTCTAAGCCAATTTTGTTGCTATTTGAGCAAAAATTTCAAGGAAAAAAAATTCCTGACCCTTGGCCTTTTTTTTGTTTTTGTTTTTGTTTTTTGACAGAGTCTCACTCTGTCACCCAGGCTGGAGTGCAGTGGTGTTCTTGGCTCATTGCAACTTCTGCCTCCCAGGTTCAAGCAATTCTCCTGCCTCTGCCTCCTGAGTAGCTGGGATTATAGGCAAGCACCACTACGCCTGGCTAATTTTTGCATTTTTAGTAGAGACAGGGTCTCACCATGTTGGTCAGGCTGGTTTCGAACTTCTGGCCTCAAGTAATCTGCCCGCCTCTGCCTCCCAAAGTGCTGGGGTTACAGGTGTGGGGCACTGTGCCCGGCCATCCTTGGCCTCTTGACATTGGAAAGATTGTACCTGATTCTCTAGAGTGTAAGCTTCCCTGACAACTTTTGCCACTTTAGCTAGTGGCCTGGCATCCCGTTGAAGTTGTACTATGGTGGAAGTTGGAGTTCTGGGCTGCAAGCAACAGAAACACACTCAGCCTACATTAAACGAAAAGAGATATTTATAAAGAACATCGGGTACTCATTATAACTGAAGGGAGGTTGGAAAATGAGGTTTACAAAGAGAGGGAACTAAGGAAGCTCTAGTGAATATAGTAAGATTGTGTCATCACAGAAATAGCTGGATTAGGATGTGGCTGAGCTGCTGCCTTTACTTCCACAACAAATACTGACTTCTGTTTTCTTGTTTCTCTTACTAAATATTCAAACCTTTTGTAGAATATTTGATTGGCTGCATTTGTCACAATATTTCTCCCTGGCTATATCAGGGGCTGGTGGAAGAAGGATCTAGACTCCTGGGTATTCACAGTGAGAGGTGGGAGGGAGAGGTGAAGCTAAGAATGACTCTCCTGCTAAGTCTACCCACAATGGAGGACAAATGTTTTCTCCAAAACTGGGACACTATTAGGACAGGATATAGATTCTGGGCAACTCCTCTCCTCAACTCCTTCTTATAAAGCTTTTATACTCACCTCTTCACTAACATGGTTCACCAAGGTCACCAATAATCAATAAATCACCAAACCCAATGTTAACTCTCAGTCTTCATCTCTTCACCTTTTTAGCAGCATTTGTTACAGTGGATTGTTCTCTGTTTTTTTGAACACTTTATTCACTTGATTGCCAAGGTAGTATTCTGTCCTACTTTCTCTTCAGCCACTCATTAGCAATCTTCTTTGCTGGTTCTCCTTTACCTCCGTGACTTCTAATTGTTGGAGTGTACTAAGGCTCACTCCTTGGACGACTTCCCTATTTATCCTCACTCCCTTGACAATCTCATCCAGTCACATAGCTTTAATCACCATCTGTATACTGACTGATCATAAATTTATATCTTTAACAGATCCTTCCCTGAAGCCCAGACTCAAATAGCTAACTACCTAATGTTCATTTCCCCTTGGATTTCTGAAAGGCATTTCAAATTTAACATATTCAAAATCCAACTCCTGATCTTACTCCAGACCTATTCTTTCCCATTTTGGTAATTGACAGTTCTATTTATCTAGTTGCTCATTCCTAAAATATTGGCATCACCCGTAACTCTTCTCTTTTTCTCATATACCAATCTGTCATGAAATCTTGCTCTTATGTTCAAAATACATTCAGAATCTGACCATTTTCAGCACCTCTACTGCTACCATTTAGCTCCAAAGCATAATCTATTCTCACCTGGATTTTTGAAAGAGCCTATTGGTTGGTCTCTCTGTTTCTACCCATTTATGTTCTACTCTGCTTACAGCAGCCAATTTAATCTCATTAAAGCATAAGTCATATCATAGTACAAGGGCCAAAATATTTCAGTGGCTGAGCTATTCCATCCAGGATTCTCATGTAACATGGACTGGGAAGTCTTTATCAAGTTATTATACGGAATACTTGCTGCCTAACAAATATATTACTTAGTAAATGGATAAAAATTACTAAAAAATGGACTAGGCTCCACAAGGGCTGATATAGTTTTGTGTGACATTGATCAGAGAAGGTAAAGAATATACAGATCGATAAAAAATAGACTCCTCTGATAAGACTTGGGAAGCGAAATGTGCTATATGTCAGAGGCCAAAAGGTTGAAGAAAAAGCGACCTCAGTAGAAATAAAGGTTATGGGAGCTGTATAAACAGGATCATTACCAACTAATTAGACAACTCTGAGAATTAAGATTTTATGTCTTTGTGTACTCTGGGCTCATTTCAATCTTGAAATAGAATACATTATGGAAAGAGTCATGGAGGTCATGGACATCAAGATGAATAGCTAGATGAAACCTAGCTGAAAATTTGCTAAATTTAGTGCACTGAGAACAACCAATTGGGGCCTTTATACTCTGAGTTTGTATGTACACAAGAAAGTAAGGGGTTAGAGATAAGTTATGCAGGTCATCAGGTTAGCCACCTTCATTGGGTGATGCTGAAAGGAAGATGAAGAAAATGGAGTTTCCAATGGATATGTTTAATGAACTGCCTAATTTAGGAACTGAGTTTGAATTTTGAAAGTGTACCCATTATTGGGTGGCAAGCACATAGGCAAGAATGATGATAATGTTCCATGTGTCCAGTATCCTGGAGGAATAGAATATGTGAAATTATAATCGAGGAAACAGGAAATACAGGAGCAGTTATTGGAACAAATGATTTCAACAGATTAGGAAATCAGCTGAAAAAGAAAATTAGAATAGATCATTTGTGACGTAGTCCTGAGATTTTAATCAGAATATTACCTAACTGATATATTCGCATTGGTAGAATAGAAAGCTAGGAATTGCTTTTTTTCTTCTTTTTGATTTATAATGTAATCTGAATTGATTTCTGAATAAACTCCCCAAAGAGGCAAGCCTAATAAGATTAATACTGAGGTCATTTGCTGGCATCAGAAAAAATATTGCTAATTGTTTCCTCATATGGTATCAGTGGGAGAGAAAATCCTTGTAGATGATTAGCTTTCAATAAGGAGAAGGCCACTGGATTTAAAGTGATAGCTTCATTCTTTTCTTTAGCAATGAAGCAAAGACCAAATGGAAGGAAAGGGCTGTAGATGTCTATAGTGTATAAAGTGGAAAACAGAAGAATAATTTAATGTGGATAGCAGTGCTGATTGATACAACTCAATCCAATGCATATTTATTGGGCATCTACCGTGTGATAGGCATCATGTTAGAGGCACCAAGGGATACATAAATGACACAGCTCTTGCCTCAAGCTGCTTGCAATTATACTAATGGTAAAGATAATTGCTAAAATAGTCATATCTACAGAGTTTATGTGTAACCCTAGGAGCATAAGTAATTGCTGCGTGTTAGCTAAAAGCAGAATGTAACTGGTGGAGAAGGAGGATTTCTCCTCACTGATTTCAGCTTGGGGCTTATTGGGATTGACAGCGAAGATGATAAGGAGGAAGTATTTTGCAGTGTTCTGCAGATTAGTTGGGCAGCAGTGGTGGCACAGAGGCCTTATGGGAATATGCAAGACTATTGTTTGTCAGTTGCCCAGGGGCATCACTACTCTTCTTGACTCTGAATTTGAGAAAGATGGAGTGATTTGGAAGGGCTGGAGTTTTAGGTCTTAGGATTGTTGTGTTTGTAATTGGGCTGCCCTCTTTCTTGTCATCATGCTTAAAGGCTGCCTGACTAATTGCTGGCTTGCTTCCCATTGGACTTTTATGAGGCGGCCTATTGGCTTTCTTTCTTTCTTTCTTTCTTTCTTTCTTTCTTTCTTTCTTTCTTTCTTTCTTTCTTTCTCCTTCCTTCCTTTCTTCCTTCCTTCCCTTGTTCTTTTGCTTTCTTGCTTTCTCACTTCCTTTCTCACTTTCTCCCTTTCTTGTCTTTCTTCACAATTGTGTCCTCACAACTGGTCCTATAAACATTTGGTACATAGGGTTTGCTCAGTATAATAGAAATGCAAAAAGTGTGAGCACTTCAGAAGCACCAGCTTCTTCAAATTACTGCATAGTCATTTAAAATCATTCTTATCTATGCATTGAAGCAGAATTCCTAGCTGCTATGATTTGAATGATTCCCTCAACAATTCATATGTTGGAAACTTAATGGCCAGTGTAACAATATTAAGAGGTGGGGTTTTTAAGAGGTGGTTGGGTCATGAGGGTGAAGAGCTCATGAAAAAATTAATGTTATTATCATGGGAGTGGGTTAGTTCCCAAGAAAGCAGGTTGTTTTAAAAGTCAGCTTGGCTTGCTCTTGTGGTCTCTTTTGCATGTGATTTCTTGCCTTATCACCTATCTATCATGAGATGACCCTCGCCAGATGATGACACTGTGCTCTTGGACTTCCAAGCCTCCAGAACCATGAGCTAAATAAACTTCTTTTCTTTATAAATACCCAGTCTGTGGCCCATTCTGTTATAGCAATAGAAAACAGACTAAGACAGTGACTGTATGAACCAACTAGTTGTTGTGCCTATCCCACGGGTGCTTTCATATGTGTTGTGCCAATGTCTATAGGACAGGCCAAGTGAACTTTCTGTTAACATGAAAGTAGGAAATGATAAACTGGAGAAAAGAATTTGAAGAACAACTAAAGGATAGGACAAGCTGGCCCAAAAGGAATAAGAAAAGGAAGAGAACATCAAAATTAGGAGTGATAGACAAAGAAGAGATTATAGATTGTTAGAGGTGGCAGTGTTGATAGACAAGTAATTCTTTTAAGTAGATAGCAAAGTGTGGTTTTAAGAGAATAAATAGAGGGAGAAAAGAGGAGAAATGAGGAAGAGTGGGAGTTACTAAGAGAATAAGAAATAGATAAAGAATGCTTGATTATCTTGTAGTCCACAGACTGAGGCCCTAAGGCTGATATGAAATTGCTAAGTTTCCTTTGGGACCAAGAATAGCATTGTAGGGCTCACATACAAACCCTTGAAGCAGTGACATTTTGATTCAACTTGGGACATCATGAAAGTTCTCAAAAACCCTAATATAATGGACAACGTTCATTGATTGTGGCAAAAAAATATGTCTGTTCTCTCCGGCTGAAGAGTCACCCTGTACTGTGCAGCAGGTCACAGAAGTCGAGAGAGAAGATTGTAAATTGCACTTTTGAACCTGGCTTCGAAGTGCTCATCCAGGCAGCTGGGCCAGGCTGAAGTGAACACGAATTCTGCACAGGCGAATAATGATAAAAAATGTCGTTTGCAAGTCTTCTCTGTCAATAACAAAGCTCATCTTTTTGTGCCAGCAAGACATTGCAGGCAGCCCATGTTTCAAATTCAGTTAATCTCAAAATAATTCAAAAATCAAAGGGCTTATTCAACCATCAAGATATACCAGATTGACTCACTGTGTATTCATAGAAGAGATTGTGTTTGGGGGAGGGGAAGGGAAGAATCCAATATCAGAATCAGTCAAAGAAGCACTAGTTTTTGTTCAGTATAAATTGTTTTCAGACCACACAACTGCACTGTGAATACTAAGAAATATTGCCAAGGAATAGTTGATGATGGCATCATTTGCATTTTCAACTGGAGTAAAATGTAGCATCTTGGATCTCTGCAATTAAGTGGTCTTTGCTTCTCCCACATATTTAGGTGTTTCCATCTCACTGGTTTCCCTTTTTAGTTGTTAATTTTACACTCTGCCCTTGCTACAGGCTGATGTGGTATAAAAAGTTAGCATGTAGCAGAGGCATCAGGTTTGTAATTTGTTACAATATTATCATCTTTATACTATTTAGCATGTGTATTAGCTAGCGCTTTGGCTTGTTTTTAGATTTTCCCCTTCTATTTTCTCAACTGTTTCTCAACTAAGGGGAAAGGGCTGGGGTTTTATAACTCTTTGAGCCTCACTTCCCTCATCTGTGAGATATGGACAGTAATCATACCCTAGAAGCTTCTCATTAAGTATTAGCTCTCCACTCCCTAAATTTACCACTCCTAATTTTATAGATGTGGAGATTGCAACTAAGGGAGAGGTAAAGAGTCTTGCCCAAGGTCGCAGCCTTGTGAATGCAGGGTTGCCAGCTCTACAAATGCACCCACTATCCTTTCTCAGTGTATTATTTGAAGCTAAGTGAGTGAGATAAGGTAGGAGAACTGACCCCCTTAGAAGTTATATTGAATAGGGAGCATTCATTACCATATAGTGTACATTGTTCAATTTTGATGTAAAACACAGAAGGCAAACTGGATCAAGGAGTTAGAGGGGAATAGTTAGCAACACCTCTCTACTCCAAAAGGGGTGCTGAGGCTGGAGACAGTCCCTTTTCACTAATATATGTACTCAATATAGATCTACAATCTCCTGTTCACAATTCCAAAATCCAAGGTCTGAAACCTGAGCTTTCTCTCTCTCTCTCTCTCTGTCTGGTAAATTTGGTCCCCGAACTCACTGACAGCAAAATCTGTCCTTATCTAATATATGAGGCATTTTATATTCTTTATTAATGCAACATGAAGTGAGTATTTATGTGATCCACTACAGATATATTAATGTGTTAAAT